>NC_091826.1:67729307-68029307 GCF_038994185.2 Dermacentor albipictus | reverse complement strand
CGTTTCCATGGAATTCTGTCTGATATGATCGCCATGTATGTTAATGTCTGCCAGAAAATCTGGGACACTATTCTTACTTTTGTGACGTTTGCTTATGACACAGCTGTTCAACGAACAACAATCTACAGCCCCTTTTTCCTCGTATACGGCCGTGCACTGTCTTTTGGTGTGGACACCATCTTTCTCTCTACGGCTTCTATCGCATCCACATCTTTTCCCGTAGAGTTCGCCGCCTTTATCGCCCAGTGCCTTGAAATTTCACGCGCGAACATCGCTACCATTCATGAAAACTGAAAAATCCATTGTGATGGGCCGCTTCGTATCATTTTTTATCAATCAATCAATCAATCAATCAATCAATCAATCAATCAATCAATCAATCAATCAATCAATCAATCAATCAATCAATCAATCAATATTTATTTTTGACAAAACAAATACAAGATGGGTATAAGTACACATTCGGAGGTCCCGAAGTAACAACTGTCGGGGGGACCTCCTAACAAAACATGAAAAGGGGATAGTAGGATCGTGGCAAACAGTGAGTCATGTCATATATTATACAGTTTCTACATCGGAAATAAACGATAAGATAGAAAAAAAATCTGTTAACAATATCACAAGTGTATTCACAGAGTTAAAAAGAAGAAAAATAATTGAAGAAATCTTAAAAATAACATGCAACAATTCAAACGAGGATAAATGGCACGTAAAACTAACAACGAGGAGAAGTATCAAATAAGGCAATATTTAATAACTCGGTAATTGAAAAGTACATTGCGTAATGGTAAAGTGAACAACATCTAATTAATTCTATGTTTGTTAAATTGTGCTACGCGTCAGATAAAGTGTTCATGAAATGCTCTTTCGTTCTACGCTTGAATGATAATAATGTAGATGTCTTCATGTCAGATGGTATAGAATTCCAAACAGAAATGCCCGTAAACGCGACGGTAAATTTCCCATAGTTAGTTCTTGCTTTTGGAAGAAGAAGATTGAGTTGTGCTGAAAATCTTGTGTTGTTATAATTGATGAGGCTAGAGCGACAAAAACCTGGAATATTAAAGTAGGTATTTATAAGACGAAACATAAGTAGCAACAGCTTATGATTGAATAACATGCGTAAAGGTAAACATTTAGGGAACGGAATATTGGAGCAGAGGGAGATGTATGCGATTGGAATGCAATTAATCGTAATGCCTGCTTTTGCAAAACTTCTAAATGATGAAGATGTTTGGTATATGTGTTACCCCAAGATGACAGGCAGTATGAGAGATGACTGTGTATATACGCGTAATATAAAGACATGAGAATGGTTTGCTGAAAAAAAGAGCGAGTTTTTATTATGATGTGAATACCAAATGAGATTTTTTGAATAAGTGATTGAATATGGCACTGGAACTTTAGGTTTTCATCTAGTACTACACCAAGAAATTTAGTAGACGTGGATCTTGCAAATACATTATTTTTTAGAGACACTACAATAGAGTCAATGTGCAAAGTTTTTGAAGAATGGAATACCATAAATGTTGTCTTAGATGGGTTAATGGTTAGCTTGTTTTTTACACACCATGAATGAACATTCATTAGGTCAGCGTTAAGTTTATCCTGCAATGCAAATAAATTTTTATCAGATGCGAAAATAGTGGTGTCATCAGCGTAAAGAAGGCAGTGCGCATGTGTTAATATTTCTGGCAAGTCATTAATGAATATGAGAAATAAAAGTGGCCCAAGTATTGATCCCCGAGGGACACCTGTATTTACAGTTTTTGATGAGGACAAGACACCATTAAATTCGACTATATATTGTCGGTCAATTAGGCAGTTGCGAATTATTTGTAAAGGCGGCCCAGAAATGCCATATGATTCAAGTTTACTTAAAAGAATACGATGGTTAATTGTATGAAACGCCTTGGTGAAATCAATAAAGAGAGCACCAACTAAGAGGCCTTGATCGATGGCTAATTTGACCCTCTCAGTAAATGTAATAAGCGCTAATTCAGTTGAAAAATTGTCACGAAAACCAAATTGATCAGGAGGTAAAAGATTAAATTTGGATAAGTATTTAGTTAAGCGATTATGTATAAGTTTTTCGATGACCTTACTAAAGAAAGACAAAATGCAGATAGGACGATAATTACCCGTGCACTTATGGTCACCTTTTTAAAATACTGGGATTATTTTACCTGTCTTGAGGTGATTAGGAAAGATGTCATCTATAAATAGTCTATTTACTATATGTGCTAACGCAGGTGAGATTTCGTTAGACACAAGCTTAATGCTAGAGGGGCGTATCAAGTCGAGGCCCGGACCGGTTGTTTTAAGAGAATTGATAATGTTACATACTTCCAGCGATGTTGTGGGGAACAGGTAAAATGAATGAGAACAGCGCGGAAAACTAAGCAACGTTGAATCAGGCTGACTACCGTCTGCAATACTAAAATGGTCACTGAAAACATTAGCTATGTCTTGAGGGTCAGTAATATCAGCAGAATTGTGGTTCAAACACGATATGCGATTTTTAGTTGTACTGATGTTTAAGAATTCTTTAATAACCTGGCACTTGCGTCTGGTATCACTTCCATTTTTCTAATTTTATTTTCGTAGTAATTACGCTTGACATTTTTTAAAGTGGCTGTTAGAACATTTGAATATGTGTGGAAGCGCAATCGCAACGCATTATTGAATGGCTGGACTTTAAGTTTCATACGAAGATTATCTCTTTTTTTAATGGACCGCAATAAAGAATCACTAATCCAAGGCTTTCTTGGCGAGCTAAACCACCGCGTCACCGTAGTGTTACTTGTACATAAGTTAGAGCATTCAGATATTTTTGCAAAAAAAGATTCAAAGGCCCTTTCTCCACATTGCTCTTCAAGCACGCCAGCCCAGTCAATTGCACGAATGATACCAGTGAATTTATTAGAATCAAAGAAAGTCCTGACATATTTTGCTGCTTGAGAAGGCGTTACGGAACCTATGCAAAAAAATATAGGGTAATGGTCTGTTACAGCATATTCCACTATTCCAGCCGTGCTAAGATCAGTAGGAATGCTAGACAGTACATGGTCAATTAAGGTATTAGGTCCACCTATTTCACACCTCGTTGGAGCTGTAATTTGTGAGGAGAGACCGCAGCTAAGATAAGTACGTAAGTACTCAGAGCAACATTGACTGTCAGGGCTGATAATGTTGATGTTAATGTCGCCACATATCACAATATCCTTGTTTTCATCAGTGACTGTGTTTAGTAACTGCTCAAATTCTTTACAAAATTCGATGTAAGAGGAAGAAGGTGAACGATAAATGCATGCAATTATGATGTTACGTTTGGTAGGCAGCTGCAGGTTATTACTCTCTACTTCTAGCCATACTGATTCACAGAGGCAATGACGAAAAAAAAGATCATGGCGACGTTTATATGACAATGAAGATTTTACTAAAATGGCCGAACCGCCACTACGATAACCTTCACGATGACAATATTCAGGAGTGTAGCCTGAAAGACCGTATAGATTCCCGTCATGAGATGATAACCACGTTTCAGATAAGCATACGAAAGACAACGCATGATCAAGACTGCAAAGACGAGCGATGAGATCATCGTGATGCCTACGAATATTGCGGATGTTCCAATGTATTAAGGATAAAGTGGGTTGTTTTTCTTCAATGAGAGCTTTCGCTTCGTCAAGAGTAAAAACTGAGTCAGCCATGATGAATTACACGTTAGTACAAGCAAGGAAGAACTTATTTGAAGATTGAAAGATCATTTACACTACATATGCGATGAACACGGCTGTTTTCCGACTTTCTTGCCTTAATGGCACAGTTATCGGTCCATAGAAATTTCCATCCTTTAGACTTCTTGAGCTCTAGCGCCTGCACAAAAAGCCGCTTATTATCGGGTGTGAGGTGATCATTAACAAAAATGGAAGTGGGTGGTTTATGTGATAGCCCTACTGTAGTTGTTGTGAGTCTTGCTTTACGCGCTTTGGAAGCAAAGTCAGCCTTCTTTGTTCGTGAGCAGAACCGCGCGATAATGTTGGTTCCTTGTTTGGCAGGCACGCGGTGAACAATGTCAATGCCACCAGCAGTGACAGGGCACCCAATCTTGTCACCCAAAGCCTGAATAATTGTTAGGCAGCTTTCTCCTTCAGTCTTTGGAATACCTTTAATTTCTACGTTATTTTGCCTCGAATACTGCTCAAGGTCGGTTATTCGTTGTGAAAGGCTTTTGTTACTATCAATCAAAGACTTGTTATCGTCTCTCAAGGATTTGTTTTCTTGGAGAAGGTTGTCATTCCTTGCCTTCATAGATTCGTACAATTCATTAAATACACTGAGACTTTGACGCATTTCTGCGACTTCAGAACGGAGAATCTCAAGTTCTTTCGCTAACTCGGAATTAGTGAGCATCTCGTAGAATTACGCAGATAAACACAAAAAAGCAAAGAGCAGCAGCAGTGGTGGTGGCGGAAACTTATGGGCTACGAGGAATATTTCGGAAACACTAACCTGCACAAATATGCAGAGAATGGTTAGAAGCGGTTCGTAAGCCGCAACCACTGCTGCCTAAGTGATGATCGTCGTTCCAGGGCAGTCGCTTATAAGGCAGGATCCCTCTGTAGGCGGCGCTGCACGCGATGCAGTGATGACGGTGCTGCGGTCGCCGGCTTTACACGTGTGGGTCTTGATAGGATCGTTGTTACACAGATGGAGCCGGGAATCAGATGCACGCGAAATCTGCACAAATATGCAGAGAATGGTTAGAAGCGGTTCGTAAGCCGCAACCACTGCTGCCTAAGTGATGATCGTCGTTCCAGGGCAGTCGCTTATAAGGCAGGATCCCTCTGTAGGCGGCGCTGCACGCGATGCAGTGATGACGGTGCTGGGGTCACCGGCTTTTACACGTGTGGGTCTTGATAGGATCGTTGTTACACAGATGGCTCCGGGAATCAGATGCACACGAAATCTGCACAAATATGCAGAGAATGGTTAGAAGCGGTTCGCAAGCCGCAACCACTGCTGCCTAAGTTCAACCCAGGTGACCAAGTCCTCCCGTGGACACATATTCGAGTACCGGGGCTCTGTGAAAAATTTCTTCACAGGTATCTCGGCCCGTACAGCATGCTTGAAAGAATATCTGCTGTCAACTACTGTGTCACTCGCGTTAGCTCGGCAACTGACCGCCCCTGCCGCAGCACCGAAATCACTGACATATCTCGCCTGAAGCCGTATCTTCTGCGTTTGTAGCGTTTCTTACTCGAATGCTTTCGTGAAGGAGGGACGTTAGCGTTAGCGCAAATTGTGGAGTTAATTATCTTCTTTATCTGTGCATGCCCATCCTTATATTCAACTATATTACTATATTCTTTTGTCTGGGTAGTAGTGACGGACTGGCTTTCGTGGTTGCGTTGCAATAGAATGGTTCTGTCTAATATATATACATATATATATATATATATATATATATATATATATATATATGTATATATACATAGTAGACATAAGGAAAGACAACCTACGTAAGTTCAATGCCTCCGAGAAGAAACAACACTTGTTTCTGTAATCATACTTATTGGTTAAAGTGGATGCCACACAAATGAAGAGAGCATGCCTTATACACTGCTGCTAAGCGCCACATACAAAAAGCCCTCTCTGGCAGGATAATCTTAGCAGAGTTCATACACTATGGGCTTGCTGCTATGTACCACTTAGCGCATCCAGCTTACTCATGCCTCCTTGTACTGGAGCAAGAAAGATCACTCGGACCCCAACATTTATGAAGTACATGCTGGCGCCTCTTTTTAGAACCCCCCTGAAGGACGATCTGCACGATTCTGCCGCTGCATACATTGCGGACGTGGAGTAAAATAAAGGTATCCTCTCTGACGTTCGTCAGTTTTTTTCGTTCGCGCAAGAAAGCGATCCCTGGAGCTCTGCAAACACAGACAAAGAAAAAAGTTGCGGCTTTCAAATACTGCTTTCGGGTGCGTACTCGCACGCTCTAGGAACTAACCATGCGCTGATTATTCTTAGCTTTGTTTGTAAAGCTTAACGGGCTTTCTTCGTCAATGGTGGTGTTTTTCACTCCGATTCACTAACGTCATGCCATTTGGCGAAAGGAAGCACCCGTATCAGCCAAACAGCAATGAGTTGGCTGCATGGTCCAGGAAAGGGAGCGATCTTGCCCATTGTGCGTTTCTAGTCCTCTCGTCGGGTTTTCACTTATTAAGCGTTGCGCTAGAAGCGTTGTGCTAGAGGCTTTTTCTGGTTTGCTGACGCGACCTGTAAGAGCAATGCATGTAAAGTTGGTGAGATGGGCTGCATTACACGTCGAAAGTTCCACGTAATTACGGGTAACAGGTCTTATGATGAGTTATTTACAGTGTCCACGTTTAAATTTGCGCGTGTGGTACATGTACATTGTATAACAGTTCATCTCACCAACTATACATGCAGTGCAGCTACAGTTCGTGTGAGTGAACCAGAAAAGACATTCTAAATGTCCTTGCATTGCCTGGAAGATCTCTGCATTTGCTAAAGCAAGAGCGCTCTTTGATGCTGAAACATCGAGGCTGAATGTAAGAAACAGCTCCACAGTAATGCCGCGAAGCCGACTACTGCATAGATCTGCTGGGCTACTACTTGTTCGGAGGATATTGTCGATGGTCTAGTTGGTATTGCTGAATGGCACAAAGTGGGGGCGAAGAGACGCCCGTCTTGGCTGACCTTTCTGTGTATATTTGATTCTTTACCGAAGACACGGTATTCACAGTTTCCCAGGCTGAATGTTGTGGGCGGGGAGGGTCAGGAAAATTTTGGGAACATGCGAGGCTTCTCTTGCATGCGGCGGCGGAGCTTCTGTGTTCGCTGCTCGCAGACTTCGAATTGCGGGATCAGTGGCTGCATTTGAGAGATACTTGCCGAGCCACACGCTGGCTCACCTTGGTCTCGTTCTTCGCGGCGGCTGCCCCGAGAACGGCCGAGGAAGCAGTGTACGCCGCATACGCCACCTGCAGTCCGGCAACGTCGGCAAGGTTCTCAGACGCGGCACTGGCGATCCGCGAAGCGATGGCACGCGTTTCGGGCCCAGCGCCGGCAACGCCAGCGGCCCCTCTGTACACGTCGGTGAGACAGGCGTGCCTGCGTGAGCGAGACCAATGCATCGTTGACACCATCATCATTATCCTCATGACAAGCCTCATTTGCGTTCGCTGCAGAGAGAAGATCCCTCACAGCGATCTCCAATTACCGCTTTCTTGGATCTCTTTACTTCAACATATGCCTGCAAATTCCTTTGTGATAGCAAAGATATCGACACTGAGAGCGAATTTTCGCCGTCGCCATGATGTTCCCCACGAAGTGAAAGTGCGAGGAGAATGAGTAGCCCGAGCACCGTATGCTGCGCGCGTGAGGGAAAGCGGGCGGGAGTGAACTGAGAAGAATGCATGGTGGGTTGATAATCGCCATCTTGCGCCAAATTTCGGTGGTCACGTGATAGAACTCAGACTAAGAATAGAGAGTGCGCATCCCATCCCCTAGTCCTGCTGTGGTAGCGCATGGCTGTCCGCACGGCTCTGTCAACAACTGCCACCTCACCCGTCAACTCTAGGTCTTGATTCCATAGCAGTGCCGAGGTGCTCTGTCTGCTGTTTCCGAGCGCTCCCCCCTCTCCTCAAGCTCCACTTCCCCAGTGCCGTGTGGTTGAGGTGTGCTGGCTGAGAGACATTTGATTCACTGCACGTACCCCTTTCTCCTTTCGCCCAACATTGAGAACCTCCTCCGCGCATATCTGAGCGCATGCGCCGCCCGCGCACCGCATTTCTGAGGTTGGAGAAGCCCTATATAAGGATATATTTACAATATTTACAAGCGAGACAACGATGCATAAACAAGATGGCTGTTGAGGACGATTCCACCTCTGCTCGTCAAATCGTCGTCTTCTGACTGGCGCCACTCTTGGTTACTCCGTAACAATATTAATTTTTTCCCCGTCAACGATTCGATCTCACCTATTAAAGGTGAGATCTTTAGTTGACGGACCAACTAAGCATCCGTAATGCATCCGTGATGATGTCAAAATGCTTGGTGTGCTAAGAAATGGGCGAGGCCGTGGTCTAAGGTGTGATGGTTGTTGCAGCTTGAGCAGTCCCGAAGGTTGGACTTCACTTTTACTGCGCTGTTTTATCGTCGCCCCACCTCGCTATTGTGGTGCACTTGGAGTTGCGAAAATTCGAGTTCTAGGCATGCTCATTGCACTGACATGAGCAGCGGTTGTGCGGGTGCGTAGTAAGAATCGTTGTCTTTGAATAGCACGGCGACAATCTATATGGAAAGTAAGAGAAGCGACAAAAAAAGAGCCGCTATAGGGCTAGTTGAGACATGATGCAACGCTATTTCCTGTCACTTTTCCCACGTAGATCGTCGCGCTGCTAACCAATTATGGAACGTTACCGACATGCCCGTTCGGCCACCCCCTTAAGAAGAATTATTGCCTGCGGACACGAGCTCCGGTCAGCGTGATGTCCGGTTCTGGCGAGCTGCCCACTGTGCGCTCGCCTAGGGCGGCGTGCCACAGTTCGTGCGCCACGAGGTGTCCGAGCCCGGCCAGGGCCAGAGCCATCACCACGCTCGACGCGGACGCCGTGGCGTTGTCTCCCCCGGCGTCGCTCACCGACTGGTTGTCACTGTCAGCGGCGAAGAGGACCGGCTCGAACAGTGTCCCGGGCGAGATGAACAGGCTGTCGAGCCAGGCGCTGTATCGCACCGACGGCCTGCACAGCGGGGTTCGTTCAAGCCTTCTGTAAGCGCTGCTTGAACTCCCGCCAGTTGCCTTAAGTTTGTTGAAGACAAGGACAAGACGCTACCAATAACTGAGGGTCCATTGCACGTAATCAACACGCAATTATCATCTTACAACAGGAAGGGAAAAAACATAAAAAGTTTGATGCAACATACATTAGGTCAGGGTGCTATACAACTACAGTAAGAGCTCGTTAATTCGAACCGCAAGGGGAAGCCGCTTCAGTTCGAATTAACGAAAGTTCGAACTAACGAAAGTGAAGGAGAGCAACAGTACACTGCGATTTGGAAGCAGTAGGGAATGTCAGATTTTTGGCGAGTCAGAAAGTGATGGCGTGTGCCGCGGGCACACGCCATTTTCAAGTCGAAGCTCTGGGTCCGACTGTGCCACACCACCGATGTCCACCGAAACGAACGTTAGCCGAGGCTTAACATCATCACAATGAATCGCGATGGCCGATACCTCCTAAGCCGAAAACAGAGATGCACAACCGACGAAGACTGCCGAGACAAAGACGCTGAACATGTGAAGGTGGCGAAGGTCCTGATTCGTTGGTTCTTGATTGCAAGCGCAGCTGCGACGTACTTGATTCGCTGTGTTTTGGCGCTTGCTGTGCCATCTCCGCACAACATTAGCAGCTGTACAAGATTTGCAAAGCCTCCGAGAGTCGCAATGGGCAAGAAGTCTCGGAGGTTACGTAGAATGGAGAGGCGGCAGCCACCGCTGCCTTCTGGCTGACCCCGCGTCGGTTAGATTTTTTTCCGATTTTGCCTTCTCTCGCTGTTCTCTCCGTTTCGGAGGCAATACAGCCTTGTGTGTAGGCAGTAGGCGCGTTTCTCTGGCCGTGTGCCAGGCGAGCGTAGTTCGAATTATCCGTGAAGGAACCTTCTCGCTTTCGAATTACCGGACTTTTTTATACATAGACTTCTGTGGAGCTTGGCCGGACCAAATCGTACAGTTCGAATTATCCACAAGTTCGAGTTATTGAAGTTAGAATTAACGAGCTTTCACTGTATTATAGTCCATCAATCCGCCCTTCTTGCTTAATTATGCCTGCAAACTTTATTGGTACCTCTAGAGCTTTACGATTGGACACTGAATAGATGACAGGCCTATGCGTGACATTTGTGAGTGCGAAGAGACTGTTTAACACTTCTTGTGCCTTTATTTCCGTTATGAAGTCAAGCCCTCCCAGCGTTAAACGGACAGGTCTCAAGATCGCTTTCAGAGACGAAGATCTTTCAGACACGAAGAGACAAAGAGCCAAGCGAGCGAAGTAATATGAAATGGCCCCAGTGACGTCTGACCGATGACAAAACCGAATGCGTTTTGAAAGCGGTGATATATTCACTCATGTTAAAGTTCATTTTCCAGCGCAACGAAGGGGTCAGGGAAAAAGAATAAAAGTTACGTATGATTGTTTGACAATACTTCCTAACGCTTAGAAATATATCATTTCAGAGCGCGAAAAAACGGGCGTTACTACTCTTAATACGTACAAAAAATAGAGCAATTCGCTCAGGTTTTTTTAGGAGAAAATGCCATACTTTATGATATCAGATCAAGGCGAGCAGTTATCAAAATTCACTATTCGGCACAGTTTCACAAATTAGGCCGCTAAAGGACAACATGAAAAACATTTCCACAGATCCCTCGCTTATGTGGGAATCGGTGTTAGCGAAGCTATCTCTGATGTTTGCGCAAATGTTAAAGCAAATGTCTAGTCTCTAGCTCCTTTACCTCTTAGCCGACTTCTTCAAAATTATGTTGCCCACTTCACTTCTCGGCTCGTGTTCTGCTTGTGCGTTTACCCAGTGGCGATTACTGGCCAATAAGAGGCATGTGCCTAGTGCCACTTACCCATTGGCACTTGCCCAGTGGTACTTACACAGTGGCACTTCACCAGTTTCGGATACCAAGTACCCCATTGTCGTCTGCTCAACGAAATAGCAGCAGCGAATTGGGCGGATGAGACAAAGCTAAAACGCAATTATAATTCGGCGCCTGTTCTGTGTCCACTTTCTTTGGGCTTATGCACTTATTGCTTACTGCACTGACTGAGCACAATGAAACAGGGGATGGGCGCCACACATTCATGGAGGGCAAATTCTCGAATACGAATTGCACCTCACCTGAATCCTTGAATGTGCGCGCCTTCTTCGGGGCCCCCGGCGAGAAGTCCCGTGGCGTTGTCCTCTCTCACACCGGCCGCACGCGGAAGTAGCAGTCGCGCTTTTTGCCGCTTCCTGAGCGCCTTGACGGAGTCCAGGTAGACTTCGACGTAGTAGCCGCGGAAGTCTGGCATGCCCGCGAAGTACGCGTCCAGGGCGTCGTTCGAGTTGAGCCATTCCGGCCAGGCGACCAGCGAGCGTAGAGACGACAACCGCTTGCGAGCCGCCTCCTGCTCGCTTTCCTCGAGCCACGACAGGGACGCCATCGTCTCGTTGCGCAGTGCGTCCACCTGCAGGTCAAGAAACGCCGAGACGTCCGCACGGTTGGCGCAGACGCATGGAAAAGAACATTTCAATAAATTAAGAAGCTTGAGAGTGAGCATCAGCCCATCGCGAGCTCCAATTTCCCCAGAAGAATTCAGATATTTTTGCACATATGGAAATACTACGCTGAGTTACGCCATTAAAATGGCAGCTTCCCAATTTAGTGAATGATAAGCATGGTTTATTAAGCAGTATAGAACAGTAGGAAGTTTATTTTCATATGCAGAAAAAGGTTGGGATTGTATTATTTATGTAGCATGCCAACCTTTTTTTCTTTTTCTCTAGATCGCAGCCCTTAATGGCCAGTTACTGCGTTGGCGGCGTAACCGAGTGAACGAGTGCCGCGGAGAATGAAAGCGAACGCGGAGCGAAGGGTTGATGAAAGAAAGGGCATGGCGAAGATAGGAGGAGGAAAGTGCAGGAGGAGGGTGCAGCAGAACCATGAGGAGGAAAGCGGAGGAGGAGCAGAGGGGACACGGCTTGCGCATGCGCTGAATTGCCGGCGGCCATGGAATTCGCAGCCGTGTGGGCGATCTCATCTGCGTTTCCGAGAGCGGTGAAGGGGGGGGGGGAGGTGCGGGTGCCGTGAGGAAGGGAGGGCTACGCGCGTCCGCGTGTGTGGCGGGCGTCACTGCTCCTGCAAGAGGCGATGGAGAGTGGCTACAAGTAAGGCTCGATGTGACGCTCCCTTGGGTGTTGTCGCCACCGACACCGGTGGCACGACTTCCCCGCGGCGAAGGGCCGTTCTCGTCGCTGGGGGAACGAAAGCGTGCGAAGAAAAGCGTAGTGCCGCGCAAGACGGACTGTGCTGCGACGATTGCTACGACATGGTGCACAGTAGCGCGCGTCGTCTGTATGGAAGCAAAGCACTGCATGAGCGGAGGTCTGTCTGAAGCGACCGGTGTGAATCGCACCCAGGCGTCACATCTCCCGATTAGGGAAGCAGACGCGCCACGCTTCACTCTGTCTGGAACGTTCCGCCCGAGACGGATTGTCCGTGTCAGCCAATATGTCGCGAAATGCAAACACATACAGAGATGCGCTCAAAGACGCCTGTGCTTCACGCATGTGACCCTCACTTCGCGGCCACCTCATTATGCACAACCTACAATAACGTTCCAAAAGCCCCATTTCGTCCACTGTGGTTGTTTGGTTTGTGCTATATGATCGGGAATAAGTCATTGCCAACTTTTTAATGTGACAACCTAGGAATTCAATACGAGTCGCGCTCACAAACCCGCACTGGACGTGCATTGCGTGCCTCCACTTTCGAAAAGAGCTTTAGACACGCGCCTCTAAGAGGGTTTTAGCTCAGCGCTTACGCTCCGGCCCTCCCAAACTATAATGCGTAAACTCATGTTGACAGCGGAAAGTGAGCAGAACGATGTCATTGCTGCGCTACAAACTCAGTCGTGGAGAGTGACGGTGCGTCAAGTCGCCTTCTTTGTCGTCTTTAAGAGGAAGCTTTAGCTCGGGTGCTTCTATCTAAATACGCGTAAAAGTAGAATTCGTTTTTCTCGGCAACCAATGCACCAAATTTGACAAGGTTTGTTGCATTCCAAGGAAAAACTAAAAATCTAGTGACGGTTTGTTTAGAATTCTCGATTTAGGTCGTCAATTTTTATTAAAATTGGCAAAACGCGCGAATTACAGAAAATTAAGCTATCAAGTTTATAACTCTGTAACTCTGCAATGAAAAATGAAATCACAATTATGTGAATTTCATCAAATGACACATCTAAAGCACACCAAACTGATATGTTACGCATCATTATAAAAAATCTAGTAAGAAGTAAATATAACTTTTGCAGAACCCTTGTACACAACGTAACAAATTCACCTAAGATATACAATGACACACAGAATTTGTCCGCTTTGAATGATCTAACGGATGCCGTTTAAAGAACCCCGATAGCTCTTCTGGAAGTAGAGCTATTAATTTGTAAACTTCATGCTTGATTTTTCTAACTCTTGAATTTTAGAAAACTCTTTCAACAGAATGGAAGCTCTAAATCGAAATTCCGCTTACAACAGTCACTAGAATTTAACTATCTCTCTCAAATACAGCAAATTGCACTAAAATCGGTCCAGGCGTTATCTCAGAAAAGCGTTCTAGCGTTTTACACGTACTTGGATAGGCCGCGTCGGAGTTGGGCCCGAGCTAAAGCTTCCTCTTAACCAAGTTGACTGCGCGCCGCACACATCCCTGGGAAGTGCACTTACAGAAAAACAAAATCGGCAAATGGGCGCAGTTCTGCGCCGTAGCCAAGGGCGAAAGTGACTGTGCTGACGTTGGCACCGACCTGTTCGTAAGCGAGCTTCACCCGGCGCTCCGATAGCACGTGCTGGAACACGGCGGTGGCCAGGGCGAACGAAGTGAGTTTGCTGGCGGCCGCCGTGCACGCGTCCGCGACGTACAGGTACACGGCCGTCGCGTTGTCGTCGCTGAACAGCGACTCGGTGAGGCGGTACGACGCGAACGGGGCCAGGGCGCGCACAACCTGGAAGATTGTACGGAACGCGTATTTTTCGGACTGACAGCGAAAGCTTCCTGCTTACGATGGCAATTATTTGCGCACCTCTAAGCAATCGCCTGATTATCGTTATCAAGCGTCGATGTTCTGCGAACCTAAGCTATATACACAGTAGGCGTCCACATGTTCATAAGTAATACGTTTGATTAAGAATAATTAAAGAACAACAGCGCAATGACTTTCTCGTTTTCATCCCTCCACCGATTCGGGCCGATGAGCAAAAAGTTTTCATTAACCTGGAAGGCGATGTAAAATCGCACGTGTGACTCCGGGTGCAGGGTCAGCGTCTCGTCCACCAGACTGAACAGCCTCGGGTCGGACGCGTACAAGACGCTGTCGCCGGTCAGGTTCCAAGGTTGGCGGCCGCGGAGTCCTCTGGTGCCCGAAGGCTTTGGGGAGGGCTCCTTTTGGTTCATGCAGTGAATGGAAAGACAGGAAACATGCTATTTGATAACTTACTTGTTTTTTTTATACTCCCAATCAAAACGCGATCGAAGCGACGGAAGGGCGGGAAAAGCGGGCATGTTTTCATAAGCTTCGAGGAGGAGCAGCAGAAGCAAACAAGCAAGCAAGAAGCCGGAGCACGTTTTAAAAACAACGAAACATTTCAAATAGAAATTTGCACAATATCCACGACCATACGAACTTTCAGATCAGTGCAGAACTCACAAAAGTGCCAAAGAGAAACACAAGTTCAGCACTGGAGAAGTCACCCTTTGGATAAAAAAGAAAGGTCAGCAGAATTTATCGATTCATCCTGGTCTAAACATTGTACCACGACTGCAGCTGCACTCTTTCTGCTGATGCAAACGCCGCCAACATTGTGCAGAGCTCCAACAGTCCACTGCAAGCTACCCCAACTGCACGAATTTATGAAAGCACATCAACGACTAGGGTGGCGGCCGTTGCGACGACGCGTTCAAAAGATGTTTCAGTAGCGATGGCAAATTATCACACGAAGTTCGTAGTGTTACAGGCTGCATAAATTGCACTTACCACTCGCTAAGTCAATATGATGTCCCGCGCGCACTGAAAACGTGAACACATCTCCTTCAATGAGCGTGAGCACTTTCCTGTTAGAACGCTGGCGTGATAAAGAGCACCGGCAGTGCGGAGCGAACTTTTCGTGCTGCCGCTCGCAATTCAACGCTGTCGCGTCTTCGAAGCTTAGTTTACGCGACACCCAACGTAGGCACGCGGGGAGATAGCGTGCATGATGCCATCAGCCATCTCGGCTCACCCTTAGCCGTGGGATTCACTGCAGCTTACCTCCAACATACGGTGCGCGGACCGTGCATGTGCCAAGGAGCTTTTTTTTTAATATGACCTCTTTGGTACGCGCTCCGCTGAGCAGAAAGGCATGCGCCGCCACGGCGGAGATATAGAAGGAGAGACGCGCGGTCAGCATCACGTGATCTCCAAAATTGAGCACCCGGGAAGATGACGCGGATGGAGCCACCCCTCATCTCGGACTACCCTAGCCCGTTTGCCTTCGCACTCGCAGCATTCGGTGCAGGGGCCGCTCATTATTTATCCTCTTGGTCTTTGTATGGAACATTCCGGCGACGGCAACAGCGAAAACTTGTCTGTAATATTCATATAATTGCGGTGGGAATAAAACGACGATGACGCCGAGGATGAAGCTTGTTGGCGACGAAGACCCGACGATGATGTAATTATGACAGCAATGACGTGACGACGATCACAACAGTACCAGGGCTACAACGACGACTGTCATAGTAAAATGTTGCATGTGGTATCCCAACCTCATAGGACGAACGCAGTGACGCCATCAAGACCGCCATATTGTTTTAGCGAAAATATACGGATTATCTCGATTCGCTTTTTTTTCCAGCAGGGCCATTAAAATATGTGAATAAGACATCAATATGGCTAATGTGACATCACGTGTTGCAATGTTGGCTTGTCGGCATGGCATCCTAAGGGGTTTCAGTACTGAAAGGAGCAAAGGCTCCATGCACTTTCTCCTAAGGAGTGCCTTACGAGTGAACTCATAAGCTCTTCTACTAGGCCAAACAGGGCACACGATCTCTACACATGGGTATACGCCATTCATGACGAGAAAAAAGTATCGATGTCATTCCATACATTCGCCGCCGCTTGCACGACCCCAGTAACCCCGCGCGCAATCTTAACATTGATGTCGTTTTTTCTGCATCTAACAAGCCTAAAGACGAGACCGGTTTCGTCGTCACATCGAAATAGGTTCTCCGACGGCAAAAGTCCCATGACTTATGTCATTCCTGTAACTCGTTGCAAATGTTAGAAATAGGTTCTCTGACGGCAAAAGTCCCATGACTTATGTCATTACTCTAACTCGTTGCAAATGTTACATCGGTTAGCGCCATACTTAGTGTATTTGTGTCTCCTTGCTGTCCATGTTAGACCAAAAACTTACCGAAATTCTGGGGTTTTACGGCCCAAAAACCGCGATTAGATTATCTGAATAGATCCGTGTTGCTGTTTGCGCTATTAGAATACCCTACGGTATTAAACCCCAACTTCAACGATGCTTCAATTTGGCTAAATGGTTTATAAGTGAGTACATACCTTTGAAGGAATATTGACAGAGGCTCAAGGCTCGGAATTGTATGCTTTTCTTATTACCAGTCTTTAAACAGCACCTAAGCAGACGGCGCATGCAGCTGGCGGCTGCGGCTGTGACTCAAGTTCGAGTACGCCACCTCCGAGAATTTTCTATGCACTACGGGCGCCGCCCAACCTCGGAGGTCATTGCCCTAGGAACCGAGCGTTGTAGTTCATACATCACTTCCGGCAAGTGGTAAGGCGGCGTATTTTTCTTTTTTTTACAATTTTGGTATCAAAAAGCGGCTACTTTCGCAATCTTATCGTTAGGATGCCACTCGTATTTCAGAAGTACAATATTTTTCACACATGCTTTTCTATGCCTACACTGCCTTATGGCACGTTCGACTGGTCGCTTTCGAGTGCTCCAGAGTGCGCTCGCGGTGCGGTTTACATTCGGCTGGTCACAACCGAGCACTCGGAACATATTCGTCTAGACCATTCAGAGTGTTGTGCTCCAGCGCAGAGGGCTCAGAGGCGCTTCCACCCTCAACCTGGGAGCACCGCAGGGAGCTCGACCGTCATGTTACAGAAACTTGACGCCGTGACGTCTCCGATTTTTCTGGGAGCGGCTAGCACGGTCGACTGGGGCAGGATTACTTTGTTTACAATCTTGAGCGGGTTCCGCATCGCTACATACCGAGTTCGAGCGCGGTCAAACCAGTAAAATGTACCGCTAAAAAAAAAGAAAAAGTTTTTTATGCAGTCCAAAATTCCTTTGCAGCTTGGCCTTTAAGTGAAAAAATGTGCGGATGACAGTACAACGATGACCACCATAGCGTTACGGAATACACGGACAAGAACAAAACCACTTTCGGTCTAATCTCTGCTGTCTCACTTATAAGAAAAATACTCCTTTGGACACGGTCTTTCAGTCGGAGATTGTGAGGGAAGAACTTGTACCTATAAAGTTTGGTACTCGCAGAAATGTGATCGGTGCTCAGCCTGTGTTTGCGAACGATGCTGAGTGTGGAATCTTTTCGATGTTATCTTCGAGAAGTAGTGAAAAGAAAAAAATAATTGAATAGTGCTAGTATAGTCAAATACACATCACTGATTAAGTAATTATGACAAGCCGTGCACGGAGAGACGGGAAGCCATAAAGGGCGGGAAAATGAAGCGAGAGTAGTGATGCCACCTTGAATTGCCTACGTCAGCTACCTACCTGCGACGTAATGATTTTGGGTGCATGGTCTGCTAAGTGTTCATCAATGAAAAAGCTTAAGGTCCGTATGAAACTAAGCGAAGGCTCTGTGCAGTGATGTTTGTCAACCTTTTCTGCACAAAATTTGCCAAATTGTGCGAAATATTATGTGAGATCCATGACATCGCACTAGTGTCATCAGCATCAGGTTTGGGGCACGATAGTTAAAAATGGAAAGTTCTGCCTTCATTTTCAGTGGTTATATGTAATCATCTAGGCGCCTAGCAAATGCAGGCGGACGTCTGACCACGTACCATACGAGGCTTAAGAGGTTTAATATATCTCGCCCGATGTCCCTATCGTGTCGAATGCGCAATCACCCACAAGCCCAAAGGGGCCCTTCTGCCATTGCTGCGGTGCATGATATTGCAGTGCTCGTTCACTACGACTAGACTGCGAGCGTCAGGAGAGCCTGGCGCTTCTTCGGCGTCGTAGAAGAAAGTAAACAGTGTCCTTCTGATGGGGGCAAAGTAAATACAGGTACCTTGCTCTAAAGATTTCCACAGTGGCAGCTGTGTAGGAACACACAGAGTTGGAAGGAAAACCGGTCTGGAGACATAAGCTGGAAGAAAAGTTAGAGTGGCGCGGTGCACATTCCGTGAGACATCTGCGATCGCTTTATCTCGAGGCAAGAGTGTCCAAAATCTCAACATGCTCTTGCGCAGGTGCTCCACATGTTTGGGCATGCTTTCGATCGCTATCAGAATCGCAAGCGCACCAGAGGTACCATTCTGAAAAACCCAATGCTCAACACTCAGACGTGCTGCGAAACGTGAGTCCTGTTGTCGGTACACAACATGACCCGGTGTCGCCGATACCGCCTGGTATCGTTGCTTAGTGATCCTGCTTATTCACCATATGCGAATACAGAGCCCACGACCAAGTTCTACACATTTTCACTAGAAAACGTCTCGTTCCACGTAAACTTGGGGTATTTGAACATGCCGTACCCACGCATGACCACAAAAGAACGACGACAATAGTATGACGACAAAGACGACAGAATGTTGGAGAGGGTATGACCACAACGGTATGGCCACAACGGTATAGCCACAACGATATGACCACGACGGCATGATGAGGGTGGTTTCGCGACAACGGAATCACAACGCTGCAATAGCGACGACGGCGTTATGAGAACGAAAACGTGAAGCTGGAATACCGACGATTAAATGACGACGCTGCAACGACCGGAAATGCGTGAAGACGACCGTACGTCGACGACGCAGTGGAAACGACGTCAGGATGACGACCGAATGACGACCGTGTGGTGACTAGGGAATGTCAACGAGCTGCGTGAATACGTCATCATGACGACGACGGCGTTATGATAACGAAATGACAGTGCAGCGACGACAACAGCGACGACGGCCTGTAAAGAAAGGAATGATCTTAATGAAGCGAATGCGATTACAAGACGAAGAATGCGGCATCACGGTTACGGCATGTTTGTATTGGAGCTCGCATCCGCGGTTTCCACGCACCACGTGCCGCTCCAGGCATCCTTGTTTTTCAGTATATCCAGTGCTCGCTTGTGCTATGTCCAATACCAGCCGATCGTGCAAGACAGCAGCCGGCAGCCAGCACCCGAAAGAAGGGGGGGGGGGGCAACGAAAGCTTAGCTTAAATATAATAAAGTTGGCTTGCGTAGACATATAGGCCGATGCTTAAGCTCTTAAATGCTGTGTGCACTGAATACATGACTATCTACAACCTTATTACGACACAAAAGGCAGGACCAAATAAGATAACGGGCTTGCGAACAGCGCAAGAATTGAGCCTCTGTGTTTGTACTATAGACGTTCGCTTACATTGGCGCTTCCGTCGTCCTCATCGCCACCCTCGAACGCCGCCCGCAGGTTGTCACGAACCGCGCGCCGCCAGACGCCAGCGTAGGCGGAAGGAATGTCGCGGAACCGCAAGCGCGCGCCCCTTCCGGCGGAAGTGGCGGCGGAGACGGCCATCTTGGCGGTCACCTGTGCATCCATGGCGACCAGCGCGGCCGTCAGGCTCGAATCCCGGTTGCAGTCGCACGTCATCACGCTCACGAACTGGCGCACGCAGCGAGCCGTCGACTCGGCCGTCAGGTAGCGCTCCCGGTGCCTCTTCCAACGCAGCAGGGACGCACTGTGGCCCACGCTCACCACGCTCCGGCCCTGAGAACTGATGCCGCAATGGAGGTGCAAAGCGCGTGTTTACACGGGACCTTCGTCGATCACAACGCGTCTAGATGCTGTGCTGCTGGGCCGTTCAAGCGAAAATTCTCGTTGTTTACTCGTATTTCACGCAAGCTTTCGGAAATCGTTAAACAGTTGTTCAATAACTATAAGACAGTTCCGAGCCGGCGCATCTTGAATGACCTGCGTGCCATTCTTCAGGTCTAGTTCGTGGTCTCACGTCGTGGCAAAGTGTTTTGCAATGGGGGGAAGACAGGTACGGAAAAGTTATCCCGCTGCAGAAACTGAGTCTGCTGTCTTGAAATGTCCTATAAAGTGTTAGTATTGTCGCAGCTGCCGTAGATAAAATATTTAAAGAGTAATTTTGCATTTAACAAACCTAAATAAAAGGATAACGCGAAAAGCTTTATTGAGGTTGCTCGAAGCAACATGCCGATAAATCAGTCTATTACATTGACAGTTTCGCTCTATTGTAAGACTTGCTTCACGTTAGTCAAGACTGTGTTCATGACAACTAATAAAACTTCGAATTTCTGGAGGTGCTGTAGACACACGTTTCTGTTGCCACGCGCGCTCAGCAGTGGCCTTTTTTGCGGGCTGCTATACTTTGAAGTCTTGGGGACAATTCAAGGTGTCAGGTAGGGAATCGCAAAATATAGTTTTGTCTGCACCCCTGCCCCTTCCTTCTCAAGGATCAAGGCGGGTAGCGGGGGAGGGGAGGGGGGACGTTTTTTCCTTACTGCTTACCACCACCGTGCTGCATAACAAATTATCACTCAGGACTCACGGGATCACATGGTATCGTTCGTGTCGTCCTGCTATAGATTTGCTCTCTTAAAATAACGAGGCCCAGCTGCAATCCATAAGTGATTCAGATATTTCGTTTACTGAGGTTTATACGGTGGAATAAGGAGCTGCTGCTTGCTTATTAAGCACGGTTACTAGGAGAGCAATGAAAGCAAGTATACTTAGTGATTCTCTTTTGTCCAAACTTCGTCACCTGCTTACAGCATTTTATGCAGGAGGCAAATACTTATAGTGTCTCCGTATACTACAACAGGCTGTCGGTTCCTTTAGTGCAGGACCTGCTAGGAATATTGCAAAGATTTCCTTCCGATTCCATTCCGTTTCGAACTTCGTCGCTGGTTCGAGCGGCAATCATTCTGCGTTTTTTTCAGCGGGATCAGCTGGCCTTCAATGATCGGCGATAGGAAACGTAGAGAATCGCGGGGAAAGGAATCCTTACATCATACCGGTTTTTAGTACACGTCATTCTCCCTCTCTTTCTCTCTGTCGCTGGCGTGACGTACTTGGAATCGGGAGCGAGGACAACCTCGAACAGCACGTCCAGGTCGTAGTCCATCGCCAGCGAGACGAGGGTGGCGAGCGCCTCGGCCGAAGCGTTCTTGCTTCCGGAAGTGGCGAGGAAGTGACCCGGCTTGTCTTCCCCCATGAACAGCAGGCTGTCGATGAGCCAGGGCGCGTCGATGCTCCGGCGCAGCACCTCGGCGCAGGCCACGTAGCTCAGGACGGCCTTGTCGGACGTGCTCAGCGGCTTGCTCGGCTCCAGCAGGTGCTCGAAACGCTCGCGCACCCTGTCGTTCGCCTTCATGTACACCTTCGCCTGAGCCACGCAGAGAAGTGGGAGAGGATCGCTTTCCTCGTGCTATATGTGGCCCAATATCCGAACTGTGATAGCGGTCTCTTTGTGAACAATCTTTTTGTGAACACCATCACACAATCCTACTGGGGTATACGTGTCTGCCACCGCACAAGTCGGGAGGTGAATCGGCACGATGTAATAAAACGTCAAGATTTTCGCCGAGGCAGCGATGCAGTAAGTTGGACCTTGCCAACGCTCTGGGATTCAAATCTGATAGGAGCGTGAAGTGGTCAGCGGTCGAGATAAGCAATATACGTACGTTTAGAGTATTGCCGGAACGAAAAAAGAAAGAAGGAAACAGGGAAGCGATGGAGCGGGGTTCATAGATATCTTTAAAACGGAGAGTATTTAAACGTAGACTATATATATATATATATATATATATATATATATATATATATATATATATATATATATATATATATATATATATATGTATGTGATATCTCCAAGTGGGTTCGCCTCCCACCAAAGGTCGTGGGTTATAGGGCCATAATTACAGCTATCCTAATAAACTGTGCCGTAAATCACTTCACCTTAATTGATACCAAAGTAGTTTGTTCGACTCTCAACCTTCACGACGTCTACTGGATCCCAACTTGGAGAGGCCGGTTCGCCCATATCGCCATCTTCGGCCGTGTGTTCCAGTGCCTTAATTAACTTCGTCTTAATTAACATCAAAGGTCGTGGGCTTGACTCCCACCAAAGGTTGTGGGTTCGATTCTCGACCGACACGATGTCAGTTGGAATCCAACTTGGAGATATGGCCGGTTCGTCCATATCTTCAAGCGGGTTCGACTACCACCAAACGTCGTTGATTCCACCGCCTTGATTAACTCTATCCTTATTAGCTGTGCCTTAGTCAGCATCAAAGGCAGTGGCTCTGACTCTCGACCTACACGATGTCAATTGGAATCCAACTTAGAGATCTGGCCGTTTCGTCCATATCTCCAAGCGGGTACGACTACCCGCAAATGTCATTGGTTCGAGTGCCTTTAGAGAAAGAAGTTTAATGACACGAAGTGCCGAGAGGTCGGCCTGAGGTATATCCCTCTAGCCAGCTACTCGGCATTGGGGGAAGGGGAAGAGGGAAAGAAAGAGGGAAGAAAGAGGTGCATGATGGGTGACGATGACGATAGAAGGAAGATGTAGAACATATGGCAAGCAGTTTGGCAATCGCCAAGCAGTTTGGTTCGAGTGCCTTGATTAACTGTATCTTTATTAGCTGTGCCTTAGTCAGCATCAAAGGCAGTGGCTCTGACTCTCGACCTACACGATGTCAATTGGAATCCAACTTAGAGATCTGGCCGGTTCGTCCATATCTCCAAGCGGGTACGACTACCCGCAAATGTCATTGGTTCGAGTGCCTTGATTAACTGTATCTTTATTAGCTGTGCCTTAGTCAGCATCAAAGGCAGTGGCTCTGACTCTCGACCTACACGATGTCAATTGGAATCCAACTTAGAGATCTGGCCGGTTCGTCCATATCTCCAAGCGGGTACGACTACCCGCAAATGTCATTGGTTCGAGTGCCTTGATTAACTGTATCTTTATTAGCTGTGCCTTAGTCAGCATCAAAGGCAGTGGCTCTGACTCTCGACCTACACGATGTCAATTGGAATGCAACTTAGAGATCTGGCCGGTTCGTCCATATCTCCAAGCGGGTACGACTACCCGCAAATGTCATTGGTTCGAGTGCCTTGATTAACTGTATCTTTATTAGCTGTGCCTTAGTCAGCATCAAAGGCAGTGGCTCTGACTCTCGACCTACACGATGTCAATTGGAATGCAACTTAGAGATCTGGCCGGTTCGTCCATATCTCCAAGCGGGTACGACTACCCGCAAATGTCATTGGTTCGAGTGCCTTGATTAACTGTATCTTTATTAGCTGTGCCTTAGTCAGCATCAAAGGCAGTGGCTCTGACTCTCGACCTACACGATGTCAATTGGAATCTAATTTAGATATGGCCAGTTCGCCCATATCTCCAAGGGGGTTCGACTCCCACTAAGGGTGAATGGTTCAACACCCACCAAAGGTCGCGTGTTCGAGAGCCAAAAGAACTCTACATTAATGAACAGTGCCTTTAATAACTTTGCCCTAATGTACCCCAAAGGTCGTAGGTTCAATCATCAATGGCGGCACCATCAATTTTGGTGACATTGAATGTTGGTCCTATCAACAGTAGAGGGTTCGACTCCCGCCAAATTTTGTGGGTTCGATTGCCCTAATTAACACCAAAGATCATGGGTTCGACTCCAACCAAAGGTCATGGGTTTGAATCCCACTAATGGTCGTGTGTGGCGCCATCAATTTTGGTGCCATAAGGCCGGACGGTCAGTTTTTCGATAACGCCGGACAACGGATTTTTGAACCCGTGAGCCACTTAAGGCTTTCGCCTTATAAACACCACCGCCATTAACGCTTGGAGGAAGTGACGCATGACCTGGAACGTGCGGCTCCTCAGCATGCCCTCCGAGATTAAGCGGCGCCCACAGATGGCCGCGCTGCGTTGACAAATCTTGGAGGCTGGTACTTAAGTCTTAGCCGCTAACCACGAGGTGCACGTGTCATCTGCTTGGGCACTGTTGAGAGGCTCTTAATGAAAAATTGTGCAATTACTAACCGTTGCCAAGATTAATTCAGTGTTACGTACTACTCGGTTATAACCAATTCAGCCAAGTGAAATTTCATTGCAGTTGGCCTTTAACGTCGAAGGTGTTGACCACGGGTTCAAAACAAGCACCCTTTGTACAGACATATATGTCTCGCAAGGTTCGGTCTGCACGCTTGACCAATCTGCGGCCGTTCTCCGGTGCTCCCTCGCGGTCTCACCTCCAGGTAGCGGAACTGGTCCTGGTACCGCGGGTGGCCCTCGGCCCAGTGTCCGCACACGTACTGGTAGAAGTCGTCGCACGGTTCGGCGCTCAGGTCCATGGAGGAGTGCAGCTCGGCTTGCACGTTGAAGCAGTCCAGGCTGGCGCAGCTCATCTGCAGGGGCAACCGCCGGGGCTTGGGGTTCCAGTAGGCGTACGCGGCCACGGCCACCAGCGTCAGCAGCTGGAAGGCGGCGAACACTTGTGGTCGTGCCGACAGCAGAACGTTGCGCGTCGGGGGCGGGAACTCGTTGTTCCAGGGCTGCTGCTGATCGCCCTCGTCCTGCGAGAGTCGCTCGCGCAGTTGGTACCGAGCGTGAATACTACAAGTTGAAGATCATTTCGGACAACCAGACAAAAGGAAATAAGCGGAGGTGCGTAGACGACCGACGAAAAGCGAAGAAGAAAGAAAAGAAAAAAAAAAGGCAATTCGCATGCATATGTGCCGAATCGGTGATACGCGAAGCACTGTTTGATGTTTACTAAAATGCCATCACATCACTTCTCCTTCTTCGCTTGCATTTAGCTCGATTCTCTCTCTCTCTCGAATATGTTCACCGAACCTTCTGCACACTCAGCATTTTATTTCCTTTCCTTTTGCCCGACTTCTTCTTCGCTTTTCTGTTGTAGACTTCAATTTTCTGTTGCCGCCTTTACTACGTGCCTGTATTACTGCCTGTCTGTTTGGGACCCAACGCAACACCGCATACTTAGTGTCTGAAGCTCTTTATTCTGGCACATATCCACAGCGGCCCAAGTTGTCGGCAAGGCAGCAACAGAAACCAGTTAGAGGACTGGAAAAGTGGGGTGAAGAGGCAAAGAAAGTTTCGCTTCAAACACCTGGTGAGTGCCTGCCCCTCTTAAAACGTATGCGGTTAAAACGTGCGTGGTTAAAGAGCCCCAGTGGCCGAAATTAATCCTGAGCACTGATTAATACAGTGTCCCTCATAACTCGCTGCTCAGTTTCGGGCCATTACTTCTACACTGCTTTTTTAAGGAGGTAGTTTAGGTTTCGTTGTTTCATTTGTAAAACTCCCCTAGATGCAATTCACGACTAAACGCGAGGGAGGTATTAGTGAGCTGAAAGAAGGGAGAGGTTGGCCGGAAAAGCCTGGTCTATGTCTGGTCTGCTCACTGGGGTAAAGGCTGAGGCAAAGGAAGTGGAGATGCAGATGGTAGGTAATGACGCAAACAGAACAGCGAACACGCTCACTCAATTACATTCCGCGCGGTCACATACCTTCTCGTCACGCGTGTGCTAATCAAGGGGTCAGTAAAAGCTTCAAGTGCCAATAAACGGATTGTTCGCTACGCTTAACGACTGTGTATCTTCCCTGTACTATAGGTATGCTCCGGCGTGACCTCTTTCTTAGCTGATCGATGGGCCTCTCCGACGGCCCCTTTGACAACGCGAGAGCGTTGGCAGTATGCCCACCGGTGCTTTGATTCCCACAGTTGTGATTTCAGTCGGACAGCTTAGCTCTTACGCCGTGTTCGGTGACGTCCGCTCCAAAGCCGTCGTTAGCCCTGTCCTCCTCTTCCTCGGCCATCGCGCTCGCTGGGGTTGCTTGAGCCGGTGAAATGTAGGGGTCAGCGACTGCGTGTGACCACAATAAGCGATCAGGACAACTTCGCCAGGCATGCTCGTGCTGTTAAATTGCAAAGCGTGACAGACTGCTTCTCGTTGTTGCGAGCACTTGACAATGCAAATGTGAAGTGTTTGCAATCCCTTGAATAAATCATTACGAACCAGAATAACGTCAGAAAAGAAAAGACACACTACAGGCATTGCACATTCACTCGTTCGCCGAGTAAGAGCCCTGCTTTCACGTTGGACTTGTTTGCGTCCGAGAAGGAAAAGAAAGGCTGGCTTTGATGCGACGTAATGCACGTTCATAGTAGCTATATCATACTTTTAACGCCAATGTGTTCAAAGATTTCGGTATATTGCAAAAGATGTTCTTACATGAGGATGTGCGTTGCAAAGAATGCCTCGTGGAGCGGTTACTTCTTCTTCTTGATGATGTTGATGAGTCTTAAACATGGCACATACCCACAATGGGAGGTCATGATGATGGTGCTTCGCTGCGGCACGCACAGAAAACGGGCGTACGCCAAGAATGGGCCGGCGGTAGGGACACGCAAGACGCATAATTACTCCGAGGAGAAAGAGAAAATATGCAAAATGAGAAACAGCGAAAAGCAAACAACTATCATCTTAGTAAATTTCCGTCTCGCTTGGTTATTTCCACGGACGAAACACAAAATTCAGAGCAGGCCGAAGTTGGCGTCTTTTCAAATCAGCTTACCTGGTATTTTGCTCTCCGTATCGCTGATTACACCCCAATATTTCCTGCGGAATTTCTGGTAAATATTTTCGTCATCAGAAAATTGCGCCCACAGAAACCTAAATTATTAATTGCTGCAGGAGCGCTTTCGCTTTGTACACGTTTTACTTATAATAATCGATCATACCTGCTGAGTATATTTTCGACTATTGGCCCGGACAGTTTGCCTGGGTCTCCGGACATAGTGGAATATTTCCTGAATGAATCAGCTGACTCGCATAGTAGTCACTAAATGGTCCGGCCTTAAATATCCTTCCTGATTTAGCTTTTATAACAGGAGCCCGATTTAAACACGTTTTGTTTCTATATCGCAGTGAATTAACCCTACTTACTGCAGATGATTGTCGTCATCTAAATTTCCGGTGGAATACGAGTAAATGCCTTTCACGACAATGCCAGGTGACGTTTTCGCTTTCGTTGCAGAGTTCCCCGCCTAAATTTTAATCTTCATAGATCTGGTTTATCCTTAACGAACCTCTGCTCTTTTTGTAATGAAATAGAAACAATGGACAATTTTTTTTCTTGCCAGCGCTTCCCTTCCATCAGCCGCATGTCCCTGTTGTTTCCAACTAGAAATCTGGGTTTACTGCGCCAATAGTTTAGTCTTTTGGTTCCTGTAAGTTAGGCACAAGATTATTGCTTTGCACAAGTTCATTGAAGCATCTGGATAGTTACACTTTTGGAGAATTTGGAGAGTACATTAAGTTTAATGAAGTGATCAGTGAACAGATGACGAGACAAAATAGAAAGAAACTAAGGAGCACAGAAATCTACACTGTAATCGTTTTGTTTCACTTACAAAAACATACACCGCGGGGTAAGCGTTCATGTGGCTAAAGCTCAACGTTGAGGCCGCAGAGAATGTATGGCAGGAGTACCTAAGCCTAGACCACTCTGACAAAGTGGAGTTGCCAGTAGCGTTTTTCACTTATTGGTAGACGTCTATCCATTACAGTTCGATACGTGTGTGGCGTAGGATGGACGCAGATTTAATTGTGGAATGCCACGATATAACCTGGGTGATGGGCCAAAGATCAGGCGAAACTCTTATGACGACGACGACGATGATGATTTTTCACCGTGACATGTACCCGGTACGAAGCGTAGGCTAAGAGTAAGACGGGATTCATAGTGTCCTCAAAACTATGGGTCCGAAATCTCAGAAAACCACCACGAACGGCAGGAATTCCTATGCGACTTTATGCTCGCATCGCTACTACTACACGCGTTTGTACGCGTGTTCAACGTTTATATCTACGGACCTGTGATCGTTAAAACAGCGTATGCGGATTGACTCCGAAGCGCGCGTTAGAAGATTGCAAGAGAACACTGTTTGAGCTGTTCAGGACCGATACTGCACAATAAACGCATTGCCTTTAACCGTTCCAGGTCTTTGCTACGCAACGCATTCGATCGTCGGGTGGGCACAGCGTGTGCCTTAGAAAGTGGCACGGCGTTGCCTTTGAGAAGACATCACATCCGCATACTTCAAACCTGGCCTTATAAGCGCACAAGAGCTTCCAACCAGAAGAGTAACCGAGGGATCTGAGTTTGGTTAATCGTAAGCGACAGATATTGAAGCCGAGGACAGCATACGGGATGTTATCTGAAGTTTTAATTTAGGTCTGGGGCAGAGCCTTCCTCGGGGATAGCCACACACGCTGTACGACCTCTGCATTACGCGTGCATTGCACTACGGCGGCGGCTATGTCCACGTTCACTTTCTGGGGTATTTATGTATGTGTAACCCTCCGCTGGGTTGCAACAAGTGTGTTTCATCTGGCTACATTTCTTTTTACTTTATTGAAGAAGCCTGAAACAATGCGCGATAAGAATCTACACACCTACCTACCGCAATGTGCCTGGTACGAGGCAAAGGATGTTTCGGATTACGAACAGCTTCTTACGTCTTTTTTTTCTTTTTTTTTTGCTGCACGTGTTTCCGTGGGTGACGCAACTGCCTACATACGCTCCTCTGAAAAAGCCGTGTAAGTCACCCCTGCTGTACCATAATAAATTATGTAACCGTAGTCTGTGGGCTAGTCTGTCCATATCCCGCCACATCTAAGCTTTTTTCTTTCTTATATCATTTGCCCCTTGGACACAGCCGCAGTAGATAATAAGCATACGTTGTAGAATGCTTAGGGCACCCGAATTCGCACGCCCGCGGCACCAATTTACCAGGTGTCACGAGGATGCTCAAGCGCATGTCGAAGAAAAGGGACCGCTTGCTTTTCACTCCCTAGTTGTTTTCTTTAAGGAGGCCAATTTTGCCGTATGCTGATTCTGTTCAACTTCTCTCTTCTATGTCTGTGTGTCACTGTATTTCAGCTGCAGACCTGAACGTCTTGACAAATTTGATGAGAGACCACGGTATCAGCACTCAGCCGAAACTCGATACAGCGAGCTCTTACTATGTCATCAGTCTAGCATAAACATCGCAACCACAGCACGGCTCTGCGAATGAAATATTTTATGGTCCCCTCCCCCCCCCCCCCGATTCCCGCCACCAACTCGCCCAGGAAGTCACTGGCTTTCAACGTGTTGGACTAGTCGTTGAATCACGTTCCTTTCTTTTATTTGTTGCAGCTCTTGTATTGTCCCGTCCTCTCCGAGAATAGTTTTTCGATAGTGGCGTGTATGTTGAACCTCCTGAATGGATTAACGTATTTTATACGATGATTGTATACTGAATCAAAATGCATTATTCTGTGCCAGCTCCAAAGAGGCCGACACAATTTTTTTAAGCACACATGCATACAAATATCTCTTTCGTGACCTATTACAGCAAAGCTGTCCATCGATAGGATCTGGAAAAAAAAAGGCCTCCGGGATGTTGACAAAACAAATCATGTGGGACGATCCTGGTGATAGTGCAGAAATGGTTCAAGCTCAATAACACAAACCCCGGTACACTCGGGGACCTGTCGCACGCCCTTGAGCTACCCTCGTGTGAAGGGTCACGAACAGACATCGTGGCCCCAAGGAGAACAACATACTTCGGCTCATCAACGCCTCTGTGCTGTGTCACTTCAACTACAGGGTGGCCATGTACAACTGGCTCAGAGCCGAGCGGAGCAAGCCCAATTCCCTAATTAGAAAATTCGGCAAGAGATCCCTCGGGCTGCCCGTCAGAACGCATACCGAGGGCCTCCTACTGCTCGGCATACACAACACCATGGAGTACATAGCCGAGGCTATGGAACAGGCCCAGCTAACTCGGCTGACCGTCACGCCGGCCGGCAGGCTGATACTCGAGGAGATCAGACTCGCCCCCACCAAGAAATTGGTTGACAACGCCCAAATCCCCAGAGAAGTAGGGGAGAAGCTCGCCGTCACCCCATTGCCCCGCAGCGTTCATCCCGTGCGCAACGCAGGTCGTCCAAGGCAAGAGCGTCGAATATACTGAAGCAAATACACGAGGACAAGATCGAAGGAAGCTTCGTGGACGCCGCCGCGTACCGAGACGGCAAGGCTTTTGCGGTTTCTGTCGTGGACTCGCTGGGCAAAGTCATCAACTGTGCCTCGGCCGGACGACGGACTCCGAGGTGACCGAGCAAGTGGCCATTGCACTCGCCATGCAAGGCGGTTGGAGAGGCAGGGTGTATGAAGATTCGAAAGCGGCCATCAGGGCATTCCAGAAAGGCCTGGTAGCCCGGCAGGTAGTTCAAATTCGAAAAGGCGCCAAACACGGCGACAGCTCCACACACTCCATCCGTTGGTTCGCTGCCCACGTTGGAATGATTGAGTGGGTTGCTCTGAACCTCAACGAGTCTGCCCACGAGGCTGCGCGTGCCTTTGCCGACCGCGCTGCTCTCGGATCGGGCAAATCTCTACCCGGAAACAGAGTCGCTCCTATCACGCACAACGAAATTACTACATTGTTTCACTTAGAGAGAAGCGTTTTCTAGCCGCCTCATTCCAATTCAAGCAGGCCGCAGGCGGTCAAGCTAAGGCTTCTGCAAACTAACTCCTACCCAAATCCGGCGACCCTTGACAGCATATATCCTGACATTTACCCGAAATGTTCTTGCGTGGCCTGGTGGTGAGGCTGATACTTTGTCTCACATGCTTTGGGAGTGCGGGTCGTTGGGCCTGAAGTTCAGCAAGAAAGAGAGGAGTGCCCTCCTGGCAATTACCGTCTTTGAAGACCAAATCCTGGCCGTCCAGCGCACCCGCGATCGGGCCGGCAGGCTAGACCTGTCGGTTCCGTCGTGGGATTAGCCCGGTGCGTGTTTTATCGCGTTTTGCTGGACCCAACAAAAGTTCACTCACTCACTCACTCACTCACTCACTCACTCACTCACTCACTCACTCACTCACTCACTCACTCACTCACTCACTCACTCACTCACTCACTCACTCACTCACTCACTCACTCACTCACTCACTCACTCACTCACTCACTCACTCACTCACTCACTCACTCACTCACATGGGACCCAAAGAGGTCCCAGGCACAAGGGTAAGAAAAGATGCTTTTGAAAAACATGCTTTGTACAACTTTTCCAAAAACAAATGTTCAAAAATGCACGGCGCAAACCGCGCAAACACGCAAGTGCCACTACTGGCGCGTTCGTCGTCGTCTTCTTCCACAGCTGGCTCCGTTGCGCAAAAAACAATCATCGTCAGCAATGCCACCAGCGTCGTCCTCTTCCACAGCTAGCTCCATTGCCAATCATCATTCCAGCGTAGAATTTCACTTATCTTTTGTCGCCGTCAGCTTCCCGACCTTCAAACTTCTAGACCTTCAAACCAAATTCTCGTGACATCCTCCTACAGCAAAGGCAGGAGCGGAGACCTTTTGGACATCCTCACTCCGATTTAAACAGTCAACAGGAGAGCGACTGGCGTCGTATTCAGACGAATACATACCCAAACCTGCACCACCTACACAGAATACACTACATCAGTGAACCTACACCGTCAGCGAACCTACACGAGGTTCGCTGACGAGTGCCCGTGGTGCACAGACACACCCACACTAAAACACATCACATGGGAGTGCCCCAGGAGGCCCCCGCACATAGACAGCCCCATATTACACCAACATTCACTAATGAGGAATAGGCAGTGGGAGGCATGGCTTGCGGAGGAGGGTCGGGAGAGCCAATTGGCTCTTCCGGACCAAGCCCAGCGAGCCGCTCGTGCCAGTGGGGCCCTGGAATAGGGGCTCCAACCATCGTGCCTTATTTCATTTATATTGAATAAAGTTTCTCTCTCTCTCACTCTTTGTCGCCGTAATGGCGAGGCCGCGTTTACGGTGGTATGATCCATTTATTGTCTTACGTGACGGACACATTTAATAACAGAGGTGATACCTGAATGTATCTGCGTGCCCCTGTCGCCACGATCACCACAGATTAGGACAACAAATGTGTTCGCACCTTTGCTAACTAATCTGGGTCACTTCTGTGTTGTGTGCCTAACAGCTTCGCTGGGCATCCAGCTTCGCAGAGTGAAATGGCTCATGAATTTTGCTAAGAGGCAGTTGGCGCTTGCGCCACCTTGCATAGCTGGAGTCCGTGAGCACGCGCCAGCTTCCAATCGGCCACAGACTTGTCACTATAGTTGCGGACAACTTTTCTTGGCTATGAATCGAAGGCTGCGAAAACTAAGCGCGCCTCTTTCACCGCTGCTGGAAGTAGTCCCGCAGTTGTGCTCACATTTTCTTACGAGGAAAATAGGAAACAATACCTTTTTGTTTTTTACAGCACCTAATTTGAAACAATACGTAACATTCACCACTCAAATGCTGGTATTTTATTGCGCTTTTACTTTGCGCTGTCGAGTTTTCGCACACCCGAGACCGTCGCACGTTTTGCATATTCGTCAAACGTGGAATGACGCCCGTGTCTTCTGCTGAACGTTCGTCGCTTGCTTTCCCGCCAATCAACTCCCCTCAGAGGCTGTTGACTAACTTTAGCAACTAAAAACTGTTGACGCACACACACATAAAAAAGTCTTTCCATCGTCTGCGCGGAAACCAAGCGAGCCTCTCTGGAAATCGCAGTCATCGGCACGTACAAACGAGCAAGCGAGCTGACTGCTGCGCCAGCTCTACCGACGGCAGGGTCGGTGGCACATCGCCATACGGCTGCTTCGGAGCTCCGACGCAGGCTGCGATGCTGGCTGTTCAGAACTTGGTACACGTCGTATGTGAATGAACATCGATTCACGCCGAGTTATTGTATCTGCCTTGACTCGAGAAGTTGTGCGAGGTTGGCGAAACCGAAACCGGTGCCGAGCGCGCCCAGACTACATTGCGTACGAATACAGTCACGTGCAAAAGCTCTGCCCCCGTAGCTTTCGCTTCATAGCCAAAAAAATTTGTTCGTGAGTATGTCTTTTCCGCAACAAGAAGGTAAGCGAGGGCAGCTAGCAACTTCAGACACAGGCTGCATCCGCCTTCGGGGTCGGCCCACATTTTCCAGTCCTTTTCTCGTGCTAGCGTCGCACATCAGCGCAGGGTGCAGATGGTTGGTCGACTATTTTCTATTTGCCCACTTTGGGCATTTTGAGCCTATCTATCTATCTATCTATCTATCTATCTATCTATCTATCTATCTATCTATCTATCTATCTATCTATCTATCTATCTATCTATCTATCTATCTATCTATCTATCTATCTGTCTGTCTGTCTGTCTGTCTGTCTGTCTGTCTGTCTGTCTGTCTGTCTGTCTGTCTGTCTGTCTGTCTGTCTGTCTGTCTGTCTGTCTATCTATCTATCTATCTATCTATCTATCTATCTATCTATATATCTATCTATCTATCTATCTATCTATCTATCTATCTATCTATCTATCTATCTATCTATCTATCTATCTATCTATCTATCTAATCACACGTTTAAACGCCGACGCAGTGCCCCAAGTTACGCAATAGCTAGCATCACTGATTATATGGTTTTGATCGAGATGCCGTCATGGTCGTTCAATTGTCGTCATGTCGTCGTGGTCACGCTATTGTCGTCGTACCATCTTCGTACATCCGTTGTCGTGTATACCGTCGTCGCGATGCCCCCGTGGCTGTTCCAACGTTGGAAATCCAGGTTTGTCATCGGATGCTCGTCAATCCGTCGTCGTCACGGCATCGTCGCCATACGGTTGCCATCGTGCCCTCGTCGTTATCCCATTGTCATACAGTTGTCACGCCACAATCGTCATTCCGTCGTCATACAGTCGTCATCATGCATTCGTTGTCGCATCATGGTCGTGATGCCTTCGTAGTCGTTCCATCATGGTTATTCTAACTTCGTCAATACGACCCTCGTCGTGGCGCGACGAGTTCTCGTCCTCGCCGGACCAACAATAAAAGTTTCCTCACTCACTCACTCACGTGACTGTCGTCACACAGCCAATCGTCGTCAAACCATTGTCGTCTGGCCGTCGTTTTATAATCATCACTTGAGACACGTGATTCCCTGCTCGTCAATTCCCTCGTCGCCACTTCGTGGTCGTCAGACAGTCGCTGCCGTGCCGCCATGCTTGTGGACGACCTTAGCTCGCCAGTGTCAAAGCAGGCCCGTACCAGAGACAGCGTACGTTGCAAAAGACCGAAGCAAGAGAACTCAAATAACGACCTCTCCATATTCTGCGCAAATGCGTCCTCAGCAATACGGTGTGGTCACTAGATGGCTACAATGCTAATCATATTACCGCTGACAGCCATCGTGAGCAGGATTCTGCCATGTGTTTCCGTAATAAGTTCATTGCAAAACGACTCTTCTTTCAACTAAATTTACAGACTGGCGGAGCCTAGGCTTTTGTAACGAAATTTGAAATTTAACAGGCTTTGATTGTTTAGCGGCGCTTGAGTTTAAGCGAAATACCCGTTTCCAGCCTGTACCAAATGCTGGTGCTCTTGGGATGGCATGTGTTCTCGACGCTATCCACTGCATACTTACCTGGTGTCGGGCTCTCCGGTGATCAGGGAGGCCGGGGTCCCGTGCCGAGGCCTGCCATTGCACGACGGCAGGTTGAAGCACGCCACTATCCCAAACCGGGATAGGTGGGGCATGTAATTTTTGGTAGTGGGGCGTGGCGTTCGCGCCAGCCCCAGTATGAATTCCAAAATAAGAACGATAATGCTGGAAACGCCGCGGTTGCTTAGTGGCTATGGTGTTCGGCTGGTGAGCAGGTGATCGCGGTATCGAATCCCGGCCACGGCTGCCGCATTTCGATGGGAGCGAAATGCGAGAATACCCGTGTACTTAGATTTAGGTGCACGTTAAAAAAATGCCCAGGCTTAGCTTGGTTAAGCCAAGAATGCGTTGCGTATTGCGCGAGTTGGGGCCCAGCTTTTCCTCCGGCTGTCGTGACGTCACGTCACGCGGTTGCGCTAAAGTTCAATGGTGGCTGCCCGGCCGCGCCGAAGGGCTGAACTGAGTGATTGCAATACGCAACGCATAAAAATAGAAGCAACTTAATAACAAACATAGCAAACTTAGAAGAGAATAGACCCACATATGAGACGCGCAGCAATGAACAATGGCTTATACCCTCAATGGTGGCTGCGCGGGCGCGCCCAAGGGCTGAACTGAGTGTGCCTGGTATTGCAGGAGGAGGGGCCTTCTCCCTGTGCCTGTCACGTGTCATTGACGGAAGCAAGATCCCGCCCACACGATTGTAGAGAGCCTATTTAGGTGCCTCCGAAATGTACTTTTGATATACTTCATACTTTATACTTGATGCTTCATTCTCTTCTTATTTTCTTTCAACTACCTTGGAATAAAACAGTGCAAGTTTCGCACTAGCAAAACGTCGTCTCGCCCTTACTCGGTCGCCATGATCTACCGGATGCCTGCAGCTCGCCGACAACGCCACTCTACCCAATAAGGAATGTCGGTGGAGCTTCGAGAGACAGGTCACTTGTAGTGGGATCGCCTACAAATGCAACAAAGTTGTTGCTAACGGAGGGACCGCCCTGCGGTGCAACAGGGCCTAGCCAGGTGACGTGGAGTTTGCCTACATCTATAGTGAACCAAATAAAGTTGTTTCACTCGCTCACTCTTTTGATTTATACGTATGCGGCAAAATACAAGAGCCCTCAGCCTTTGCCGTGAGTGCCCCTAGACGTCCAGGGCAAGTAACAAGCGGCCGCCGCGGTTATCTCAAGTGACCCAACCACAGCTGAAGTGGCGATCGCGATCGCCCTTCCCACGTGCACTGACTCAGCCGTCATGGTAAGTAAATCGCAAGCGATGTATCGCAATTTTCAGAAAGGGAAAATGTCGAAGAGAGCCCTGTGCAACCTTACCGAAACCTGTAACAGAATAGGAGATCTTCCAGAGACCTACGTCATCTGGAAGCAAGGACACTTGTACCTCACGGGTAACGAAGCGGCCTATGCCGCGGATGGCATTGTGGACCACGTTGACTTGATTCGCTCGGAAGCGTAGGTCAGGACAGACGCTATTGTAAAATGTATATGCCCCATGGGTGTTTCTAATGCTAAAGCATTATTGGCTCGTGAAGTCTAACGAGCAAGATAATTTTACGTCCAGAAAAAGGCTGCTAGAAGAAAGCAATAAAGCCTTGAAGTAACCACATTGCTTCCCATAATTTGAGGTTAAGATGATAACAAATTGCTGTAAGCATCGGATCTTGCCTTCCCTCAGTTGACGAGAGTAGGCCCGGCGAATACGGTTGGTGGGAGAGGATCAACGATCACTTTTATGGACATTACGGCTTGTTCATATTTAGCAATGAAATTTGGGGTTTTACGTGCCAAAACCACTTCCTGATTAAGAGGACTCCGGAAATTTCGACCATCTGGGGTTCTTTAACGTGCACCTAAATCTAAGTACACGGGTGTTTTCACATTTCGCCTCCATCGAAATGCGGCCGCCATGGCCGGGATTCGATCCCGCGACCTCGTGCTCAGCAGCCTAACACCATAGCCACTGAACAACCACGGCGGGTATATATTTAGCAAGACTGCGTGTGAAAGCATTTTGTGGTCGTGATGCCTACTGCAAACCCACCAACAGATTGGGCTGAACGAAATACACGGATGGTCCCAGATTCTGCAAAAAGCTGTAATTGTGTTAGGTGTGTTGTTGTATTAGGCCATGTTCCGCAAAGCGAAGGTTTTCAAGCTAGTACACTGCAAACCAATGCATCTGGTGGGAGTCGTCGGTTAGCGATTACTGACCTTTTTTCGCATCCATGCTTGTCACATGCCCGCACTATTGCACGAACTAGACAAATAGTACGACGTCGCAAGCGCTAGCAGCCAAAGTTCAAGATCATAGATCGTTTGTCTAATTAGTGATCTTCAGAACAGAATATTTTATGCGAGAACAAAACACCGCGCAGAAGTGTGATAACAAACCTTGTTATCTGCCGTGTTGCGTCCGTTAGCAATACATATTCACTGTGTGCCAGAGCCATTGTTCTGCATTAGCGAGCACACGTGAAGCTGCTAGGATCTTCTAGCCTTCGATAACCTGGGCGCGGTGGAAGGCAGGACGCAGTTTCTGTCTATGAGGGTGCAAGCCGGAAGCGAATACAAAAGCCGTGGCACAAGTCTGCCACACCGGAGCCAAATCGAGGTGTGTGGAACGGGAAGCGTAGGGCGTGGCGGCGTCGGAGACTGCGAAGCGTTATCACCTCGTTCGCGTGAACGTTGGCCGGGGTAGCTTGACACGAGCCTCGATCAGCTGATCGGTGCTTCAGAGGGATTTTTTTTTCAATTGTTAACTCTGTTTGTGGACCACATGCTGCTTGCAGTCATTACCAGTGTAGTCGTCCTAAACGTTGCCGCAAGACACCGGCACGTTTGAAACATTATGCTAGTCGGATTTTCTGGTTGAAATGATTCTTCTCTGGAGTGAACTGCATTTGTGTCAGTGATATGGTTGAACGCAGTGCTTCGGACGTATTCCGCGACGATCACGATTTCGGCGGTGCTATCACCTCGGGCCTCAGGCACGCGCTGATTGCCTGGTTGAGCACTGCGTCATGCGAAGGCGATAGCATCGTCGTAAGTGATCGTCGCAGAATACGTCCCCTGCTTGTATATTTTAGGGAGAATAGAATTTCTCACATGTGCTTGCCTTGCCTCTTACCATGTGCTTGTATGAAAGATGTCTGACCATGCTGTTCTAAGATTCACAGTTTAAACTATTAAAACATTCATGGCATGTATTATATGCAACCATAGTGGTCCGAATGTACTTGACCATGACCATGCCCAATCATTGTTGTCACCTCAGTACGTGGCTCGTACCCGCGAGGGGCACGTGTCACTGTTTGGGAACAAGAAGAAGAAGCAGAAGAAGGACGCCGCCATGCCGGACAAATCCGCCAAGAAACGTCCATCTCGATCTCCGAGGTCGCCGTCCTCTTCGCAAGCTGCACGTCAAGGCTCGCCTTCAAAGCGACGCGGCGGATCGCCCGTGAAGCAGGCGAGGTCGTCTCCTTCGAAGAGTCCCAGCTCGCCCAAGAAAAGCCGGTCCTCCTCCCCGTTCCCTGCCAAGGCCGGCGTCGCGAGCCCCTCGAGACCCCGACGTGCTGCCGGTTCGTCGTCCCCCAGGCCTTCCCGGTCTCCGCGAGCCACCGGCAGCAGGAGGCCGTCTCCAAAAGAGGAACTCAGGCTCTTCCGGGCGAGGCTCGATGCGGCAGTTCAGCGCGACCAGGAGCGCGGCAACAGGCTCTACCAGTGGCTCAAAAGGTAGGTGCTTGAGTTTGCTCCGTGGTCCAGGCAACGGAAAAAACTGTTCCTCAGATCGTAGGCAGTCTAAGAATCATTGTGCCTCGTAGTGCTAGACTAAATTACAGTGTGATGTATTTTAACTTTGTTTGCGGGGTTTTTCCGCGGCTTTTTCCTATAGGTTGTGCAATCGAAGGGAACAGTGACAGTGTGCCAAGCAGTGCTGCACTACATTAGACTATGTTGTTTGCAACACATTCAAACTGTTCAACGTTTGCGCGTACACAGAATGCAAACTATGTACAAGTGCATACCTGTATGCGAACGTGTTTGCACAGGGCAGAAAAAGGCGTTGATATTGGCTACTGGCCCACTGTAGTACCAATGAATTTCGATCGAATTCTCTGCGCTTGGTTGATAGCATCACCTTTCTGGTAGTTATGTCGGCGTCTTAACCCGCAGCCTGACGCAACGGAAAACGACCCCTCCAGATTTGGGTTCCCCACGACGGAGGTACGTCGGCGCTTCCAGGTCAAGTCCAGGTGTCCGGTCTCCGCCCAGCTCTGGCAGCTCACCTCGCGGCCAAAAAAGGGTGAGTGCCAGTGCCGCCCTGCAGTTGAGAGGGAACGCTCAAATCCACGTTTCTTCGCCAAGAATTCGCTGCAACGAAACAAGTATCTTATCAGATAGCAACGCTGCAGACCTTGGATTCCTAGAAATGAATTACAGCAAACAACAGTACGGAACTGGCAATAAATACGGTGGCTACTATATATTCATATTAAATTTAATACCGTGGTTCTCTGGGGCCACAACCCCGATCTGATTATGAGGCACGCCGTAGTGAAGGGCACCTCATTGATTTTGAGCAACTGCCGGGTTCTTAACGAACACACAATGTACGCCGCAGGAGCATATTTTCTTCTTCTTTTCTTGCATTTCGCGCCATCGACATTCAGCCACCGTGGCCGCAAACCGAACCTGGCCACGACCTCGTACTTACAAGCGCAATGCCATATCCACTAAGTAACCCCGGTGGATCTATGCTCATATTCGGCTGCCTGTTTTATAGCGCAGCTCTTGGACGCCTGTTCCTGCGGCGAGCGTCAGCGTCAGCGGCGTAGCCGAGCGAGCGAGCACGGCGAAAGATGAGAACGAAAGCGGGGCGCAGCGGGAGATGAAGAAAAAAGCGGCGAGAGAGAACAGGCGTGACGAGGAAAGCGCGGAGGAGGGTGCACTGGAACCGTGAGGCGGAAAGCGGAGTTGGGTATGGCGAAAGCGTGAGGAGTGTAGTGCGATGGCGGTGGCTACGAGATGGCGCCAGAATAGCCCGCGCAGCCTGGAAGGTTTGTCGGCGGCGGATTCTGTGATTCGCGCTTATGCCTGTTTCACATGATGCGATTTTCGTCGCACCGGAAGTGCGATTTCCGTCGTTTGCGATGAAAATCGCAGTCGCAGTGCCGACCCCCCGATTTTCGGCTGCGACCAACCGGTTGGTCGCACAGTCGCACCGTCGCACCGATCGCTGCGATTTTCCGTCGAAATTGCGCGGAGAGCTGTCAACGGAGCTATTTCGCCGGTTTGTTTTGGAAAATTGCGTCTCGAACGACAAGTGCAATGCGAGGAGACGTGGATCGTCGAATTCGGTACGTACGCGAAGGGAGAATAAAAAACTTGTACCGCAGATTGCATTCTCCGATTGCTATGCGTTTGTTGACACGCTACACAGCAAATGAAGTGCATTTTCACGTTTGCTTCGTACGCCTTTGCGAGTTGTCAGTGCTAGGAGGTGTTCGATCCCTAGCAGACGACGAGGTCGTCACAATTTTCTTTTGTTGTGTAGCATGCAAAAATCGCGCTTACGGAGCCGCTTGAATTATTTCAACCTCGGCAAGGGCAAATGACAAGACAGCAAAGTACCCGAAGTTTCAACGTTGCGCTGAACGCGGTACCGTTCAGTTGCATTTTCTTGTCGGTTTTCAAGCATGAATTTCCCGATGCATCTTGAAAGCTTATCTTGCCTCTTATTAAATTTGACAGAGCAAAAGTGTAGGCTATCGTAATGAATTTGCTACGATAGCATTAAATCCGTGGCTTGAATAAAATATTACATGCACGTTTAGTTGCACCTCTTCTCTGGAGAATTTTTTTTCTTGCACAGAAACCAGTAAACATTGACTATGTTGCGGACTTTGTATCCTTACTGCATCTGTATGAACACTTGCTCTGCAAGGTAATTAACTGTACAGCTAGTAGATTAAGTAAATACAGTGACAACGTACCCTCCTGCACAATTATGTAGAACTCGTGCAACAATGCGAAAAGCAGGCAAACAGCCTGTTCTTGTGGGGATAAAACAGTATAAAACGACACGCTGAAGAAAAGTAAATGAAAACTGTTCAGTGAAGTCAGCCAGTACAAGCAGTTCTTGCACGTTCACAGCTGATCAAGTGTGCAGAAACATTCATGCCTTACATGTTTCTAGTAAGTTTCTAATAAGTTTGTGATCACATATATTAGTGTGTAAACCCATATAACGATATCCGCTGCGATTACTATCTTTATAAGTAATGAAATACCATGCTACTTGCAAGAACATATATCACCTGAGGATTTTAGAACAAATTTCTGCATTTCAACTATACACAATATGTGGTTTATTCAATAAAAGAACACAAACTGGGCTTTTTTGCAATGGCAAACTTATTCCAAACTTTACTTACATACAGGCAAGAAAAAAAAATTATAGACAGAAATATTGTTCTTCAATTTGTTCACCTGCCACTGTGGCTATAGCATTCTGCTGCTAACACAAGGCGAGGGATTGATTTGCCAGCCATGGAAGTCGCATTTCGATGGGAGTCATAGGTGCAAAAAAAGCTCTTGCACTTAGATTTAGTTCATCACCTTTTATTGAACCCTTACAATTCAAAATGCTATTGCACGGGGGGCATGCTTATGCAAAATCTAACACCAATAGAAAGCAAAGCGCAGAATTGTAAAACAACCATCTTTCGTGATAATTCAAGTGTGTAAATATTCATTGCATTAATATGTATTGTTCAACAGCACTGCACAAGTAAGCATGATCAGGTATAGCAAGTACTCTGTCAAGAAGCTGGTTCTACAGATGTTTAAATGTCAAGGCATGAATGCTCATACTACGTCGCACACTTAGCACAAAGAAAACCTTTTTCAAGAGTTGTCCCTTCTGGCAGATATGAGTGGGCCATAAGCAGCAGAAACTTTATTGCAGGACATTGTGTAATACCGCTTATGAAAGAATGAACAGAGTGAAGAGGCTTTTAACCCTTTATTGACAAGTGTTGCCTACAGGCAACACACCAAAAAAGAATTTTTTTCTTGTCAAGTTTAGGTATAGAGTACGAAGTTTCTAGCTAAATGTCTTCGGCCAACACTGAATGACAGGCAGCAAGCGTCATTTGTTGATTTAGAGCAGGAACACTGGACGAGGAAGAAGAAGTTTGGCACGCGACTCACTGTCTTGTGCAAGCAAGTTCAGAGGAGACAGGCCAATGCAACGTATGCAGCTGCAGTGGTGTCGCACATCTGATGTAAAGCAAATGAAATGGGCACCTATGGTTCCCATATGATAAGAGCTGTCTATACAAATTGAAAATAAAGCTAGGTGGCTTCATTGGGGTGAAGCCCACTTCCAGTTTCCTGCCTGGGGTTTTCCCTCTATTGCTGAATAATTTCTGCAAAATATTTTTTTCTTTTTGTTGATTATGCTTACTCTTGACGTGTTTTGCATATTTAGATAGAACAATAAACATGTTTTCTCGGTATTTATATGTCTCGTCATTAAAGGGTTAACAGCAGTACCTCATGCTGCTCTAATAAGAGGAACGATGAGCAAAAACATTTCTGGTAGAGCACTTAAACTAACTTTGTGAAAGACAGAAAATTCCAGGTGAGAGTTGGAGGTACGTTTAGCCCACACACACCAACAACAAGGGCATACTACAAGAAACGCTACAGCCTATGGTGTATTACAGTCTGTGGGAAAGCTATCTTATACAGAAATGAAGAATGATGCAACAAGCCCTCGACAACACTGCAGACTTTCTTGGCTAGTCTGGCCTCTCGCTTTCTGATAAGTCAGCTCATATCGACGTCAGAAAGAAAAGAAAGACTAGAATCAAGAACTACCCCAGATTGCACATTGTGATCCACATAGCTGGACAAATATGCCCGCAAGTCAACATCCACAAATCCTCAGCTAGTGTAAGGCCATGATGACAGAGCCAGCATGTGGGTGAAACAATTATGCAATGCCTGGACGCAACTTCCACACCTGGTGAAAAGAATAATCTCGAAATAACGGGGGTGGGCGAGCGGATACTATAGAAAATTGCAGATGCTGTGCTTGTGTCCAAGGTATGGTACGGTATGAATTACCAGCAGCACACAAAAAAGACAACTCATCGAATACAGGCATCGGGTAGTAATAACAGGTCTTTCCAACTGTACCATGCTTGAAGACCTCTATGAGAAAGAGCTAACGAACAAGCACCTAGACAGAGTAGAGTTGCAGCCTGCAGCACAAATTCTTTGTCTCAAGAGCTCAGAACCTCATCCCAAGATACTATGCCAGCTAGCATATGAGATGCAAAGACGACTACCCCTCCCTTCAGAAACACAACCTCGGGAGTACCTGAACTTGAAACACAACAGGCCCATACCATGGAATATGGGGGCAAACAATTAGGCCAGGAGACTATATGCAACTGCCAAACACACAGAGGAGGTTGCTAATCATGAATATACAAGCAAACATAAGGCACATATAGTACACTGATCTGGCAATACCAGTGTAACAGTAGTATGACACTACATAAAACTAAACCCCATATAAGTGAGTACCATTCCAGGTCATCCTACACCTAGAAAAGCTGAACGGAGAGCAATCAAAGCAGCTCTTGTAATGCAGATTACACCCTGCACAACACCCTGCATGGATTCACCAGAAACTGTCTGGGCCTGCACATCACACAAGATTGTCAGGAAAATCAGGAGATTAACACGCAACTTGCCAGCACATGGCCAGAAATTAAATTACAGGATACATAGCCATGCAGATATTCCAGGACACAAGCGGGCTTATAAGCCTGACATAATAACTGAAAACTAGATGAGTTTGTGTGTATTCATTATTAACTAAAGTGCAACAGATAGACAACAGACAAGAACGAAGCGCTCTGTGTGTTCACTTCATTCCTGTCCATCGCATTTCTGTTGCAGTATAGATAATGAAATCATAAGGCTGCACAGGAGAGGAATGATACCTCTGCCCAAGGGCCCGATCTCGCATCCAAATCCACGCGTGTGCACACACACACACACACACAAATGTTGCAAGAGTGCATAGCATGAAGCAGTATCAACAGGATGACACTAGATATGGATGAGGACTAACTTTCAACTGAGGTTCATTTATAATAATGTGGCGAGTTGTAAAAGGGCGATGAGCAAAACGAGAACAAGGTGAAAGCAGGAGCCAACGTTTCGACAAGTGGACTTGTCTTCTTCAAGGTCCACGTGTGGAAACGTTGGCTCCTACTTTCACCTTTTTCTCATGTTGCTCATCGTCTTGAATTTCCAACTCCTGCCTTCCCCGAGTTTTCCCCAGAAAAAGAAAGACATCTTTAAAGGACAGATAAAAATTGGTGCTTGATGCAGCCAAACATAAATAAAAAATGCTACAGAAAGAAAATAGAGAAAAATTCCAAGTGCAGGAAAAAATGATTACAATTGCCAATCCTGCATGCCAGCACATTTCAAGAAACACTGTTGTTATTCCAATAGACAGACTGACAGCTTGCTTATGCAATGCAAGCACATTCTTCCAGTTCCATGCCATTGGGAAGAAAACGAGTTTCCTGGAAGGTAGCCACTTGCACACTTGGTGATCACTGTTTTTTTCCCCTGGACTTGTGTATCTATATGTATTTTCCCCCTTTCCTGCTTTTACGTTTGGTTTCATCAAGCACTAGTCTTTATCAGATTTTATTGCTGTACTACTTTGTGGTAACCTTTATAGATCACTGCATTTTCACAATAAACCTTTTAATTAGACGTTAGCATACCCTGTTCTTACTGCTTCACACTGTACATTCTTGCTACATTGGCCAAATAAAAGATTTTATAAGGTATCATGAGGGCCATTAAAGTGACTTGCTGCAGTCTAAAAAAAAAAAACGAATAGCCTGGCTGCAAATGGCACCAAAGAACACATAGGACAAACAAGAAAACCGTGATGATCTAACAATCAAAAGTTTAATGCACACACCGAGTAAATGCTCGCTGACAAGCAATAGACTGAACATACACAAAAAGGAGAAGCAAAAATTCATGTGCATTTCCTGACAGGAAATGCATCCATTTCTAACGGAGGCCGTGATGACAAGATTAACCCAGCATTTTTAGATCTACAGCTTCCGTAATTTCTCTATGCAGCCGATCTGCACAGAATGCTAGCTTCTTCCTCTACAATGCACGCTCAGATGTGGAGAGTGCATTGTAGAGGAAGAAGCTAGCATTCTGTGGAGATCGGCTGCCTAGAGAAATTATGAATGCTGTAGATGCAAATACACTGGGAGAATCTTGTGTCAGCATGGCCGCTGTTACACTTTCCGAGATGGATGCGTTTCCCGTTGGGATCTGTATGGACACACATCAGATCTTGCTTCTGCTTTTTGTGTAAATTCGATTTATTGCTTGTCGACCGGCATTTACTCGGCATGGTCAATAAACTTTCATTTGTTAGTACACCTCATGAGATTATCTTGGTATCTAGCAGAAAGGTGTTCATTCTTTTTAGAGTTAAGCTGTATATGCCTAGGTGAAACACTCATGGTCCGATCACAAGAACCCTAGCGTAGGGGTATGAGCCATTGTTTCGGGGGTTGTGAGCCATTGTTCGTCTTACATGAGGGACGGAGACATTTCTTGTTGGGTAGACATAGAAATGCTTATGCATTTAACACATAAACATTTATCTACGCATTATTGCAAGGAAGGGACACAGAGTGGGACGGGGTTAAGACAAGATCATGATGTCATAATTATCTTGCAGCAAAGGTGTGGCGGGCCATTGGCTACACCGATAGTGACGTCGTTTCTCTCTAGCAGCAGAGCGCGCATGCAGAAGTCTCTCTCAGACTTCCCTATAGGTTCAAAAATGTGTCCCTGTATTTAATTAAATGAAATGTGCAGCCCCAGTGTGTCACTTGGTAACTACAGTGCATAACTGAGTCATAAACATTATGATTAACGCATTACAAAACACAAATGCGTAACATAATTCAGAAAGACTTCGATGGACCACCTGGATTAACACAATGAACCGCTGCTCATTGCACTTTCGAAGATGGTGATCTTGCAAAGTGCAGTGTGCGGCATTCCAAATAAACAATGTGATAAACCCAAGCCAAACATGTGCATAACCTCATTAAGAAACACAGACATAACCAATAATATAGAAAGACTTGAATAAGCCATTGGAATTAACCCAGTGATAAAAACCAGGGCTGCACATTTCAGCTTCGCTGGTTTCCCGTCTGTACAGGGTGCATGGGCAGTAACTTTTTCTGTTATTGTTTGTTAAGTATTGTATAATGTTGCGCCAGCAAAACACGTTGGGCTAGTTGGTGCAATGTAGTGGTACTGCTTTTTTTGCTGGTTTTTTTCTTAATGTTGTGCCCTTCTTCCTTTTGTAACAACTTTTTTATTCCCCCTTGCATAATACTCCAACCTTGCAGCCTGCGAGGTATATAAATAAATAAGTACATAAGCACGTCATTCATTCATCTGCATACACCTCGCACCATTCCTTGCTCAACAAACATCACTGTGTTGATGTCTCGCAGCGTGCATCTACATTAACTGCCGTTTGCGTTTCGGTATGGTTTGTGAACAGTGTAATGCATATAGATTACATGACATTAAGGTTGTGACCTATGCGGTGCATAAGCAAACCTTGCAAAAGATGACAGGTTGGATTGTTGAAAATAAGACAAATTGTATATATCGCAGTTACTTTAACAGCATTTAATTGACCACTTGACAAAAACTTCACTTCGCATAGATTCCAACACGTACACTGAATCTGCAGTTTTCTTTTGCTTATTAATGCAGTTGTTACTGCATGGCCACATTGTAGATTTGAAAACAAAGTGAAATAAATTTGTTTGTTGCAATATAACAATATGTGTAGATCACTGCGATTGTAACCCCAGAACTTAATACAAACATGCACACTATAGGACGCAGACAAATGTTCAGGACAAATTTCAGAATGTTTGCATCATGATACTTATGAAAGTGAACGGTTTCATTCCATGGCTGTCAACGAGAGGGAGAGAGAAAACTTAATTGTGTTCGTGGAACAAAAACGCATTGATAAGCTTAGACATATAGTCATTGCTTAACACTTTCGAAATGAATAATTATAGCTTGCTATCGACATTGAAGCAGCCATTCGACAGCAAGAAAAGGAATCAGTTTTTCCAGCTCTGAACATTGAATTGCAGGAAATGCAAGCAGGCATAAAATTCTGCCAATATAATGTTTAGGAATACCAAATTGGAATAAACATTGAGGCTTGCATTTGTACTTTCTCTGGCTGAGCAATCTAGTTTGAAATGGCTCCCATAAGCATGTCGTACCAATGTTGATCTAAATGCATGACTAGCTTAAGAAATCTGGATGATTGCTATAAACTACAGTGAAGAAACTATAATATCTAATAACATTAATAATATAATAATAATATTTATTTCCACAAAACAGGCTAACCATGAGAGGCGTGCGAGGCTGAGCAGAAAGCTGAAAAATTCTACGGCAAGTGCGCCTGCCGTGGGCCTACGATCCTGCATTATGAATAGCGCGTATTGATATGGTCTTGTTAGAAGTTCCGAGTATACTACCAGCGCGAGACACGGGACAACAAAGTGGACGAGAAGCGTGTCTTTTAGAATGCTATGTTACAACGTACTGGTTTCTACAAAAGTGTCGGTAACTGCTCGAAACATTTGATGCGTCGGCTTTTGCGCCTTTAGAAATATTGAGAGGGAGCTCCCATATATATATATTCGCAGCGCAAGCACGGCGATGGACGAACCAGGCTAGCGCTAAGGTTGAATTTCACAACACAATTTTCGCAGCGCAAGCACGGCGATGGACGAACCAGGCTAGCGCTAAGGTTGAATTTCACAACACAATTTTCATTCCACGTCGTAATCACACAGATCGTTTGAGGCTTCGTTCAGGGGCACACGCGGGCGTTCGGGTTGGTGCTTCTTGTTGCGTTTGGCGTAAGAATATGGCTAGGAGCAGGCACCACATATGCGCAATGACAGGCAATATACACACATCCTTTCTCCAGAAGCTGACGCCGAGCACGGGTAGCGCGAGGATCTTGTTGGGCTGACACGACAACTTCGGGGCAGCCGAATTCCGAATACTGCATATACGGTGAGGGTAGCTATATGAACTTGTCGATAGGTCATCTTGCAGATTGTTGTAGCACAGGCAGAACGAAACGGTCATAGAAGGTAGATAAGACAACACACATCGCTGAACCACCTGCGAACAGCTGATTACGTGCGCGATGTCGCACTGAACTACAGAAACCGCCGTCGCGCACCCCAAGACAAATCTTAACTAACGTTTTTAAATGAGTAAAAGTACATATTATTTGCTTACAATCAAGAGAAGTCAATAATATTATAGTGTAAACGTTTTATTTACTACAATAAAAGAATTATGCAGCGCGTGCCACGAAACCTGGCACTAAGCAACCCTGTGCGTCGCACCAGTCGCATTGTTGAAATCGCAATCATGTGAAATGAGCCCTCTAAAAATCGCACTGCGACGCGTGCGACAGCACCGATTTTCGTCGTTGCAGTCGCAGCATGTGAAACAGCCTTTATGCGTCACCCGCACGCTGTCCCTCGCGATCTCCAGATTGGCGAGGCAGTAATGCCCCAACTCGGCTCCGTTTGCAACGTGCCGCACGAGACCGATTGTCCACGCCAGCCCAAAATTTGGAGGACGTTTAAGCTTCGCCTTGAAGAGCATTCAAAGATCCCTGACTGCTTCTCACGGTCCCCGGCAACTGCAGCCTGTGTAATCGTAATGTTTTCCGGGAAACGCTGGCGGCAAACGCTATGGACGACGGTGAGCTTTCTGGATGAAATGTTACGGTACCTTGCGTGGGCCGCAAATCCGTGGATATAGAGCCACCTGGACAGTGGCGTTGCAAGGAAGCGAGCTCAATGCGCCGCGCTACGAATGGTAGAAACGCTGGAAAAGGGGTTTATGTTTGAGTTTCCACTTAATAGAATGTTGTTTTCTCGTATATCCATATCTTTGAAGCTATTGATAACAGCAGTGAGCACTATGCTACACCTGGTGACGACCCCCCCTCCCCCTGCCCGGTTTCGCCACTGCCGTATAGCTTCGTAGAAAAGCTACTATAGGGAACACTGCAACTAGCGTATACAGGAACAGCAAGTGAGCTCTTTCAGCCACGGCGTTGAAATGATGGGCATTACATGAATGCTCTTTGCGGTTTAAACGGCTTAGCGACTTTGAAAATTCATATCCTTGCCAAAAATGCACTGCTTTATAAGTAAATGCATGAGTGCAACTACTCGCAACGATTATAGGCGTGCTCAAAGATGCTTATTTCGTGCGTTCGTTCGGGAAGGTGCGATTTTCTTGGAAATGTTAGAAAGACAAAAGGCTACAAAATGCCACAAGGATCCCTGAACCCATAAGCACGAATATTACGGAGGGATGCGTGGTGTAGGAGTCGTCGGACGATGTCGCCGCTGCCACCATTTGAAGGAGTTGAAGGTCGTAGAGAGGAAGCCGGTGAACAGGACTAGGCGAGCATGATTTATTTACATATAACATTTTGAATAAGACATACATCGACTGTCTAGCGTGACTCCCATATGGAGCCCGCAAGACTAACATACAGCAAACAGCTTACGAGCACACAGCTCACGAGTACATTTCGAGCACGACAACGAGCACTCAGCTCCCGACGACAAGCACACCCTAGCAGCCGGCAAACGCTGCTTATAAGCACTTGATCCCCCTTTGATTCCCAGTGAACGGAAACGTTCGTCCAGTCATCGTTCGACGTCACCGTTCGTCACCCGCCCTTTTGGAGGATGAGGGCTGGCATACACGTGCCGCACACACACACACAGGTATAAAGGTCCGGAGCCGACGTCAGAGGGGCTTCGTAGAACTCTGCTTTGTCCCGGGTGGCGCAGCCGAGTACCACATTCTTTATCTGACCCCGCGCCACGTGGCTGCCGGTTTATTCGCACTTCTCTGAAGGGCGCCCCGTCCGGTTGGATAGGAAAACGTGCAGCGGGCTGAAAGCTGACACGTTGCCACCCCGCCCGGCCATTCCTAACAGTGGATACTGATATTGATACTTTTTGTGCGCAAACAAACAGGGACGAAGAATAGGGGCAACACAAGGACGAGCGCTTTACTGCCTATCACTTACAGATTGCAGATCCAAGAGCTCCCTCTGTCAACCATTTTAAGAAACCTTTCGATCGTGTGTAACAATGCGGAACACATTGAATTGATATGGAGCCACGTTACATGAGTAGGAGCTTTTGTATTCCTGGAGCTCAATGTCTGTGTATGAGTTCGATCCTTGCGCCGCAGGGATGACCCGTCGAGGGTGGCTTAATGGCTATGGCGTCGTGCTGCTAAGCACGGAAGGTCTCCGGTTCGATTCTCGAATGCGGCGGCCGCGTTCCGACGTGACGGTAATGCAAACACACTCCTGCGCTTAGTCTTACATGCACGTTAAAGAAGTCAAGATGGTCGAAATTAATCGCCAGAGTGCCCCAGTATTCGCCGTTCCTCATAATCACATGGTGGTTTCCGCACGTAAGAACCGAACATTTTATTATTCAGCGCAGGACGGCAGGAACGAGTTGCGTACACGTAATCTCGTAACGAAAAGTGACGCACATCAATTACAAGGGAGAGGAATGAAGAACTAATGCGCTTGTTCATCGTACCCTCCCCTGCGATTGGGTTTATCTTATGCGTGAATGCCTATAATAATCGTATAAGTGTATGCGTAAAACAGCAGTTCAACTTTCCGAGCACTCCTTTCGGCATACTACAAGAGCTGCATTGTATTTGAATAGATAGCGAAGTGAACGCCCCTTTTTTCTAGCGGGCGCTGAAGAATGATATTTGTTGTTAATTATAAAGAGATAGAGGCTAGTATCTTTCTTTCCTCCCGACATGTATATAAGCTTGATTAGGAATTTTATTTCCGTTGAATGAAATCAAGTTATCTCTTTTTTTTAGTTCAAAATTCTTTTTTTTTTCTTTCTCAGTGTTTGTTCCCTCCTCGCCTAGTCGCGCTTCAATCACTGCTGCCGTAACCGTCCTTGCTGATGTCATTGACAATGGGTTCTGGACCGCTTTTCGCCCGAAGCTTCGAGAAGTGTTCGGATCGACTTTCGAAAGAAGTTCCACTCGCGTGCAGAAGTTCGCACGCCATGACTCGAAGGCCCATGGTCCGCCTCAGGGCCACCTGGCCACGCACTACCACTTGTGTCCTTGGTGTCCAAAGAAGCAGGAAATGATGGAGTCGGTTACTAATAGGCGTTCTCACTGCAGTGATGGCTGAGGCTGACAATATTATCAAAGCGGAGGACGTCTCCGAAAGCCAGGCACCTCTCATGTCGCCTGAGGAAGTGCCTTTGCTGTCTGCGACATGATCGTCTGTTGTTGTTTATTGATTGTTTCTGGTCCGTTGTCTTATTCTTTGTTTTTTTTTTCGTGTTATTGTGGGAGTAGCGTTATCCTGCCTGTATGTTTCCGCACGTGCCAATTAATTTTGCGTCGAAATTCGGCGCCTGGTCGTGTCGTTTTTCATCCTCGTACGTGTTTTCTCGGGCTGTTTACACACTGTGAAGAAGATATGCAGTAGCGGACGGGAAATTTCTCTGCAGCTAAATTTCCAAGGATATGACCGTCAAAATGGCGACAGGCCGTCACTTTCTAAGGATCGCACCACGACGTATGCATCTACTACACGCGGCAGCTAATCGAATCGAGATATTATCATCGCGAGCAAATTGCTTTGTTTATCGTGAGACTCGTGACTCGGCCCTCCTCTTCGCCTGTTCGCGGTGTTTCAAACGTATTGCCGGAATAACGCCCATATGGCTCGTTAAAAGCAATAACAAAAATTACCGTTAACGTGACGGGCTGTTCTTTTTTTTTTCACAGTGTATAGCACAACGAATTCTTACCGACTAGCAGAAGCTCGACATGGGCGAGTTGGTTTAACATACTTGAAAAGAAAAGAGCGCTGCAAAGACGCGGACTAAAACGAAGAACATGTACGACACACCGGCGCTAGTCCATCGTCCACGTGTTCCTCATTTAGTCCGCCATCTTTGTAGCGCTCTTCTTCTTTTCGTGCCGACTAGCTCAACCTTCCTTGCCTCCGCACGGGGCGCAGCAGAGCCCCACCCGGAGCACGCGCGGGCCGTCGCCGTCCCGGGCCAAGTACGCGGCAGAGCCGAGCCGCCGTCGCGTGTGGGCCCCGCTGCTGGTCCTCGCGGTGGTCGCGGCCGGCGCGGTCGCACTGGCCGTGGCCGCGGCGCGCTACCTGCGGCGGCCCGTGGCCTCGACCCGGCCCCGCTGCCACGGCTACACGTGCCGCCGCTACGAAGAGCTGCTGGCCAACGCCATGGACCCCGAGGCTCCGCCGTGCGACAATTTTTACGCGCACGTGTGTGGCACCTGGATCAAGGCCGGCAGGAGGCCCGTCTACGAGGTGAATAACGGCGGGCTCTGAACGAAGCATGGAAATAAAGTAGTGAGTGAGTGAGTAAAGACTTTATTTGAAAACAAGGTATTGTTTTTGTGCAACTCTTCTTGTCTATGCTTCACGGCCTGCTGATCCGATTGATAAAGGGGCGGGGGGAGAGGGCGGAGCGTGACTCTCACCATTGACGAAGCTGCCGAACGTGCGACAAAGAATAGCATCAGAACAGGCATCGATACGAAATCGCTGCAGCCCTACGCCCCTTTAAGTCGTAGGGCTGACGATGTCGCTCAAAATGCTCAGCCGGTTCGTTATCAGAAGCAAGGGCCTTGTCAACAGCACTTTTGCTTCTTCCTGAAGCGCACCTGTCATTATTGAGCGCATGTGCTGTCCCATGTCTTCTACCGTGCATCTGTTCGCGTTGTTCCATTTTTATTCCGTGGAATGAACCAAGTAATCCAACAGCGCGTCTTGCGAATGAAGCATAGCATCATCACGAGTTTGAAAAAAAGCCCACACCTCGGATTTCGTTGGATAAACAGCCGTGTACTTAGGTTTAGCCGCACGGTAAAGATCCTCTGTGGTCAAAATTTTTTCTGAGCCCCCCTCCCCCACCCCCACTACGGCGTGCGACAGACCGTGGTTTTGGCACGTAAAATCGTTCAGTTAACTTTTAGTATATGTTAAGCCATAAGAAACGAAATAATTGAAAGCATTTTATTTGCGTATCAGTTTTAATTAGGTCCGCCGTCTACTAAGCTACCTCTGAGCAATACCTGTTATTGGGCTGGTTGGTTCATCTTATTCTCCATGCTCTTTGACGCTCTTTCCTGTCCTGAAGCTTTTTTCCGCCCTTGGTAACGTCTTCGGGCAATAAGCTACCTCAAACCACAAATTTTGCGCCACAGTCCCGTATTTCTATTTCTATAGCGAACACTACTCAACGGAATTTGCTCTTACATTCCCATCGACCACATTCCCATCTCCCTGTCTGTTAACGTGACGCTTGTCATTTTCCGTATGTTCGCTCCGTCGCACAACTTCGTCGCGACATTCTTCGTCGTCCTGCAAGCGTCGGGACCCGCAGTTGCCGGCACAGCGCGCTCAGGATCTGCATGCCGCAGGTCAACTGGGACCGGTTCCTGGTGGAGATCGCGAAGCGCACGGCCGACTTCAGCCCGCGCACCGGCTCGGACCAGGAGCCGGTGGACAAGGCGGTCGCCTACACCAGCGCCTGCCTGTCCCCGCTCGAACAAGACAACATGCTCGAGGTGCGCGCCGTCCTGGCCGCTGCGGGAGTCACGTGGCCACGGCCTGACCCGAAACCGGACTTCCTGTCCGTGATGTTCCACATGTCGCAGCGCGTCTACCAGCCGGTGTTCATCGCCGTGTACGTGGACACCGTGGAACGGCCGAGGACCCTGGTGCTCTCGTTCGGAGGACAGGTGGGGGAGCCGTGTACGCGGCGTAGGAAGTGCGTGCTCAGCGTCGAACTTGTCGCGATGGCGAAGTTTATTGTACGCTGTGCTGCTTCTATTGCGGTTCTAAACTCTTTCTAGGGATTTGTAAAGTTGTTTCTACACTTCAGGGAGTTCTAGGTTTTAAATAGGGGTGCTATTCTAGGAGTTCACTACTAGGAGATTTTGCTATTGTAATGCGGATAATCTAAATAAATACGCCATCATCGTATCCCACTGTAGGACTAGCTACAGGACAATGTCATTTTTTTTCTTCTGAAGCATGCACGCCACTTCACCATTCACCACTTCAGTGATGTAAGCATGGCGACGCCCAAGAAAAAATGAAAGTCGCGATAATGAGCGAGGTCTATGTTACATAAACTGAAATTGCAAATCTAGTGGCAACATCAGAACGGACCTTATTTAATATTTCACTCTACGCTATCCCTAAAAGAGGAAGGTCTTGAAGATTCACAGGCCCGTACCTTGCCTGACAAACCATCACCACTTCGAACCTAAACCTCCTCCAGTGATGCGACGCCAGACTTTTTTGCATATTACCACCAACCTTATCATGTGCAAAGCTGCTTCTTGATTCGTCGCCACCAGCGGTTCCGCTTCCGAAATTTCCGGTTCTTCTGCTGCATCTCGCTGTAACACGCCCGCGCACACATTGATATACTTCATCCGGGAAGTAACTTCTCGGACCCACAAGATGAGGCATTTGAAAGATCTGCTTTACGATGCACACAGAAAGTGATCGAGAGAAGCACTGAGGTTGGGTGGCTGGTGCTACTTCACCTTATTAATAGTGGCTGCATGAATGGCTGTGTAGTTATTGAGATGAATTGGCAACACAAGTTTCAAATGCTTTTGGAGAATTCATTCCTTTTGTAGGCTCTTCTATAATCGCTATTAACCCGCGCAGTAGGCCATGGATGAATTCTGGAAGATTCAGAATATGAAACTTCAAGTATCATTGGAACACAATAAATAAGAACGTTTGATTCATAGGCGAAATTCTGAAAAATCTCTCTTTTTGACGTTATTGGAATGCGTCGTTACGTGACTGGAATACAATGAAAAGAAAAGCCTCCTTCAATTAAGAACAGAAAGCTGCTTATATGTAGGCAGCCAATGCTAAGCGCTGGGGAAGTTGCAAACTGGTTTAGTAAATGAATTGCCGAATGAGGAGAACTCGAAAGAAGACAGAGCGCCAGATGGATAAAAACACTTCGCAAATGATCTCAACCAATAATTCAACTGGTGCGTTGGTACTGCCAGCTTAAGAATTTGCTGCAAACTGCATCGTGTATTGGGAAACCATTGCGCGCTGGCCGGAGCCACGACTGCCACTGTGTTAGGCGAAAAATAGAATCCGCGTTTACGTTTATTTGCTTCTCTCCCTGTATCTGACCCTTTATAATAGTAAAATACTGACGAGAAAGAAACTACTCCGAAAAAAACTGACCTCATACTTTGCCGTCGCAGTTCGCGTCGACGTACGAACAGATCTCTCAGCACGTGACCACCATCCACACCAAGCAGCACTTCCGCGTCACCTACGATAGCCTGGCGCCCATGAACGAGACTCACCTGGATGAGCTGTTCGACCAGTTCATCGTCATGAAGCGTTTCCTGGACAACCACACGCCCATGACGGACGACGGCTACAGCAGCGCGGACCCGGCGTCCTTCGTGCAGTGGACCCCGTCCGTTCCCGAGTCTCGGTGGGACGAGCAGACGCGGCGCTTCCTCGACAGTCCTCTGCGCGGCCTGGGCGGCTGCTTCGTCGACCGCGTCGGCGCCTTCAAGGCGCTGTTCGAGCTACACGCGTACTTCGGCGAGAAGAAGATGGCCAACTTTGTCGGGTTCTTCGCGGTTCAGGCCCTGGTGGGCTTCAGCAACATCCGCCTGCTGGAGAGCTTCTACGGCGCCTCGGACGTGGCTGTCGAGGAGCAGCGCAAGTATTGCGTCACGGCGGCCTACCAGATGTTCGCGTACGCCATCGACAGCTTCCTGGAGACGGGCACCAAAGGCGCTCTCACGGACGTGAACACGCTCGTCGGTTGGGTAGAGGCGGCCTTCGGGCGCCTCCTCGGAGCCACGGACGATTCCTCCTCGCTCGAGGGAGACCCGACTCCCGAGCGGCTGCACTTGAATCTCAACCAAGCGTTCAGCATCTTGAATTACTCCAGGCGCGAGGTCACGCATAGGATCTATGCCGGGTACCCTGAAATGGCCATGGAGGTGAATATAGTTCGATATGGATTGCTTCCGAGATCTGGCTGGGCGCTGTATGCATGACATCTGAGATAGGGCTGCGTGCACGTTCGGACACAAGTGGATCATGGAAACTATGTGCTTTATCGCACAGAACCCTATAGCAGAAGAATCTTACAACAGACGAAACTTCACAAGCGCTGTGAAAGTACTACATTTTCTTCGCGCATCTCCGGTGTCATGCATCGACTGACGCAGTAGTTCATGACGGCTATGCGTACGCTGTCAGGGAAACTCTTAAAATGAAACGCTTATCGCAGCTGCATAGTTTCGTTTTCATTCCGGGCACTCTCTTAATAGACATCGAGATTTGTCCTAAGTTCATCCGACTATAGCGTCTTGGCACGCCGTACTTTGTGCATTTTGTGTGCTGTAGTGTATGCTGCCCGGAGTTGTACGAAGCCGTACGAATTCGAGAGCCGTCGATGGGGCTGGGTATCAAGTGCTGCAATGCTGCATACGCTGAGCCCGTGCAAGAAACAGACGCAGCGCGTACTTGTATCCCTTTCGGACTTCTCAGCTCCTTACATCCAAGCATTATATGCGCTTGATATGTGCGGACACACTTTAGAGGTACCAAAACCTGTTGAAAAGTACGTACTTATGATGTAGCGGTTCCCTTGTTCTATAGCCAATACTATGAACCAATTAAAGAAGAAATCACGCAGGTTGAGCGAGCAGATGCTTCATATGCTATTCATTTATTGCAATAACAGCGAATAAAGCGGCATGCGTTTTGGTGTTCAGAGCATGGTAAATATCTTAATGCCGATAAAAACAAACGGAACGTATTTCAATGCTGCATGAACTGTCTCGGAATGTGACCCAATTGCTTTGTATTTTATGTAATGATCTTTTCCATCTATTAATAATGTTCTTATCCAGCTTTTTCAAGCGTTATTCAAGCCTTAAATCCTCATCGTGCGAAAAACTTATACAACTTTCTTTGATCAGCCGTTAACTTCTACAGATTGCCAAGTCGCTTCGCTTACCTGCAGCCGTTTGCTCATCAGTAGCTGCAGCAAAATAATGCAACGAATTTGAAAAAGCATTGTCGCTTATCTTTCTCTGTGGAGAGAATTTAGCATAACACTTTCAATTCTTCTGGGAAAAACGTTTCCGAAACTACGACAGGCGACCAGCTCAGTTACTACCTGGAAGCAATGAAAAACGTCACGGCATCACAACCCTTCCCTTAACGTACTTGCATATTGCTTCGGGTGAGGTTCGTACTTTGCAGAGGTTGTTTGACGGCGCGCCCCGCAAAGCAACTTAATTTTGCCAGCGCGCGCCAACTCTTGCAACGTTACCGATGCACTGCTTCGACGCCCTTGCGTACCGTACCCCCCAGGCTCCGTTGAGCAACCGCATCAAGGCGTCGGCCTACATGCAAGCAAGGCAGAAAACGGCCTCCGCGTCCGGGATGACGGGACCGACCATCTACCAAGGCTACCAAGCGTTCGACGCGACCCTCTTCAACGGCTTCCGCGTCAACCCGCAGCTCCTGGCTTTCCCATGGTACGAAGCGGACGCACACGTTGGAGTCCTGCTGGGAGGCCTGGGAGCGAGGCTGGCCGCGGCCGTCTTCTACGACTACGTCGAGCGAAACAACGACAGCGCCAGCGCCCTCTACGCTGAGAACAAGCGCTGCCTGTCGCCCGAGAACGGGACCGGCGGTGACGAGGTCGACTTCGGCCGCGACCTCCAGGGGGCAGTGGCGGCCGCCGCGGTCGTCGCAGACGTATACAAGGAGGTCGCCAGAAGCGGCGACCGAGCTTGGACGGAACGCGAGTCCCCGCCGCCGTGGACGGGCGAGAGCGTGGCGTTCGCGTTCTTCTGCTGGCTCAACTGCGGCGACGCCGAGCGCGGCCTGGGCATATGCAACACGGCCGCCATGCACAGCCGGGACTTCGGGCGCGTCTTCGGGTGTCCCGCCGGGTCGCGCATGAACCCCGTGGAGAAGTGTCGCCTGAAGGTTTAGCCCGAGTTTCGAGACTGTGCAATCGGGCTCACGTCGTGTGAACGATGCGTCGCCGGAGCTTGCGGTCGGCTTCCGCAAGCAGGGCGACGCGCCTGTTCAACGTTCGTTGATTCCAATGCATACTCCCCTATAATTGCAGGCGATGAGTAACAAGCAAACTTGGTTCTACGTGGGCCGTGTTACTCGCGATAGACCGTCGCGGCGCTGTTGTCAATTTTTTGTGTGCATATATGCGCACGTGGGAGCGTCGATGTTGCGAGAGTGTCCCGTTCTTTTTTTTATGATACTCTCTTTAAACGCAGCCGTTCTGTGAAGCTGCGCTTGTCGATGTCACGCATAAACTATGTAATGCGTACTGTGATATATGCAATTTTTGTCGCCCCTCCTGACGTTGGTTGCGTGCTTCTTCTCAATGAGAGCGGCCATCTCCAAAAGCTGCGTGACTAAGCTTGATGACGCAAGGGTTAAAGTATGCATTTGCAGCTTCTGCAGGGAAAGTAACGACAATACAATTTTATATAGACGCCACAAACTCCGTGAACGAAGCGTTTTTGCAGAGGAGTTCCTAGACAAGGCGGACAAAAGCTTCGGAAGACTACTTAAAAAAATTGACCTTTTTTTGCAAATTTGAAGGAAGTCTCGTTTTAATGCGCCCACCTTTTCTGAAAATCGCGAATGTCGCACCTAATTCGAGATACTTATTATCGAATTTCAACGGTAAATCTGCCAATATCGAAACCTAGCGCCGCGGAAGCGCAGGAAAGTTGGCCCCGCTATAATATCGGACCACTACCAGACGGAAACTCGTCATGACGACAAGCTCGAAGTTGCAAACCGAGCGTCTCGGCCCGTCGCGGCAGCCACGCACGAGGCACGCTTTGCACAGCAATCACGTGCGGCTGCTTGTCGGGCTCGAGATGTGCCGCGGCACGATACATCATTCAAGCTTCGTCCCGCACTTCTTTACACCGCGTAAGGAAGTGCGTCGCCGTCTGACGCGTACAGCGGGAAGCGCTCGGTCTAGATATTGCCTCCAATGGGCTTCGGAACTGCAGAACGACCATCAGCAACTAGCTGCGATGTTCAAGATTATATTAAAGGATGAGTGTCCATGAATATGTCACTGCCTACATATTTTCCATTTATACAACTGGCTCCAAGGTACTAATAAGAAAAGGTAATAATTTTTGTTAGTCTTCTGAAACTCATGTTATTCTTCTGAAGCTCAAATATCCGAAGTACATTGTTTCTTGATGGTCGGGAAAGTGCCCCGTCTCTCGTCATTCGTAGTGTTCGTCAAGGGTGCCCTCTATCTCCAGTACTCTTTGTGCTCAGCCTTGAGGTATTTCTGCGCTCAGTAATGTGAGAGCCTCAGGTGTGCAGTCTCCCACTTCCTCGTAGCAGTGAAAAATACAGCAAACACAGCAGGAGCCCAATAATGCTATCACCTATAGACTGTGCATTTGAATGCAACACTCCCCGATTCAAACGTGTCATTACATGCATGTTCGATACCACATATTCTTTAACAAGTTCATATCTTTGCATGTAAAAATTTTCACACGGCTTAAGCTCTTCCATTGCTCACTTGTGATGTAATCGTTTCATAGGTCAAACATTTGTTCACTTTGTACTTTTGTCTTGTACTAAAAGCGGCATCCTCTACAGTCGGATAAAACTTCAGAAGACAACAGAGGCTCTGCCCCGGATGACCAAAGCGCAGCAGCCAATTGTCGCCACGTCTAAAGAAACAGTCCCTCTCCAATGAGCGTGTATAGTGCATCCGGCGGCACGACTTCAGTCGCAGCACCTGCCTTTGAAGTGAAGATTACGCGGCCTCCTAAAGTTGTATCCGACTATAGAATCACGTAATGCCTTCCACTGGTTGCATAGACTTAGGAACTTGATAGCACACAATAATAAGGAACAGAAATCTATAAAGGGGAGGTCGTCGCACGTGGGTGCGACGACCTCCCCTTCCCGTTTCAACAAGGACGGGCACCGCGGGTGCGACGACCTCCCCTTCCCGTTTCAACGGGGACGGCGCCTTGGGGGCCATGTCATCCCCTTCCCGTCTCATGATCGTGGCATCGGGCGTGCTTACCTCGTCGCTCACTCTACCCGCTGAGCCCACGAGCACCGGAGAGGTCATTCACTCTTCCGCTCCCCTCAGATTCGTCGAAAAGAGAATCGACTTCTCCTACCCCGACATGGTATTGCCGGAGGAGGGGCCTTCTCTCTGTGCCTGTCTCGTGTCATCGACGCAAGCAAGATACCGCCCATACAATTGTCAGGGAGCCTATTTAAGGGGCTCCGAAATGTACTTGTCAGAGATACGAGATATAGACTTCATGCCATGTACTTCATACTTGTTACTTCATTCTCTTCTTATTTCCTTTCAACTACTATGGAATAAAAAAGTGCAAGTTTCGCACTAGCAAAACGTCGTCTCGCCCTTGCTCGTCGCCATGGTCTACCGGAGGCCTGCAGCTCGCCGACAACGCCACGCTGCCCAATAAGGAATGTCGGTGGAGCTTCGAGAGACAGGTCGCTTGCAGTAGGATCGCCTTCAAATGCAGCAAGCTGGTTCTTAACGGAGGGATCGCCCAGAGGGGCACCACAAACAGGTGGCAAGCGTTAGGATCACCCTGAGCCGCAACAAACTGGCTGGCAGCGACTGGGATACGGAATCCTGGAGACTCCAACTTGGATGACAACGACGAGAGCGTAGCCTCTTCGTCCTGGCAACAACGTTCGGAAAGAAGGTGTCTGGATCATGACCGCATATGGTGAGTGCACGGCTTTTCTTCACTGAGATATCACTTGGCTTTTATGTAATTTTTGGAATATACATAGGAGTGATTTTTCTTTAAACCGTTGACGGAAGTTTGAGTACGTCAAGGTTGTATAGAGTGAAGGTTTAGCAGCACTAAGGGCAGCCATGAACTTGAAGGCAATAAAGAAGCCGGAATTGTTGAGCTTGGCCAAAGAGTTGGGCCTCCAAATTGCCGAAACAAAGAGAAAGCCGGAGATCATTGAGGCGATCGAAGCGACCGGGGCAGACGACGAGGAACTGACGGAATGCCTAGAGGGCATTAGAGAAAAAGACGAAGAGCGCAAGCGCCTAGAGGAAAAAGAAGAGCGCGAGCGCGAGCGCGTTGCACGTGAGGAAGCCACATGGCATGACAAACTAGATTGCAAATACGAATAGGTCAGTACTAGCTGCTGTTCCCGGGTCTGACAGAACACCAAGTCCGTGCAGACAGCATGCAGGATGCAACACAATTTAAAACAAGAGTTGCCACCTTTCTACGATCATGCTCACCTCTCCCTGTCGTCGGGCACCATTTTACGTCCCTATGCGTACGTAACAACAGGACTCACGTGATGTTCTTTCTCCATGAAGTCCTGCACGTGTCTAATAAAAAATTAAATGCAAGTAGCACCAGAACTTTAGTACACCAGCAAAGCTGCTGCATTTGCATAGGCAAAACTTGGAACATTGTAGCAAAACAGAGAAAGGAAGTTTCTGCTCTCTAATTGATTTGTATGCAGTTATACATATCCCATTGCCAACAGGGCCGGGCAGGAGTGAGAAACATTGGCGTCGAACAAATCACTTCGCTAAATTGCACACATGGCTTGCGAGAAGCATAACTGCATACGACAGTGGTACAATTTCCTATAAAGTGAATGATGGACAAGGATGCACTACAAGAATAAGCTATTATCTGAATCTGACACTCGTTAACATTGCATGCTCAGTCATTTTTGATTTATTTAGCATAAAGTATTTCAGGAATTCATAAAGTATTTCAGGAATGCTACGTCTAGAAACAGCGAGTTTTGTTACTAACTTCAAGTAAACGCTGTGAATAAGACTTTAGGTACGTCTTAGTTTAACAATGTCCTGGCATAAGAGACCATGAATAATATAAAAGCACTGCGAACACTTACCCCATAAAACTGCTCTCGGCAGCCGCACTACCAGATTTATTATTGTTCGTCCGTACTCTCTTATACGTTCTCTCAAGTGACTTCCATTTATTGGTAGCATGAACTACGGTGAGGCAGCAGCCGAACTCATCATTGAGGGAGTCCGTTAAGAACAGCATCAGCCAGGTTCAAAGGTGCACTGCACCGCGGCGACACCTAACCTCGCACCCAGCGCACTCGAGGGAGAGAGTGCAGGGGGTTTAGGTGGAGCGCACCATGGACGAGTGCAGAAAGTGCAGAGAACCCAAGCTGAATTGACCTTATGACGCTGCCTAGGTATAACGGAGTTGGTTTCTTAGCGCGTGTTGTAGGCGTTTGTCCCTAGGTGTCCTGGAATTGCGTAGTGGGGTCGAGTTTGTTTACGCTCCGACGCTGGCTTTCGGTGCGGTAAAGTAGGGAAGCAGCAGGCACTGACGCCCGATATGGCGACCCCTCTGTCGGACAGACTGTCTCGCACCTGTGGCGCTCACGCTAAGTCAGTCGCGGCGGATCATAGCTTTCTCGCGCCTTACGGCGATGTACCTTGTAAATAACATGGCAGATGTTTCTGTGGGAGCAGTAGCGACCGTAGCAGAGCCCGGGTGGCATATAGATTGAAAATCTAGAAGGCGGCTCGGGGAGCGCCTTAGCAATCGCGGTTAAACGCAAGTGGCTGAAAGACGGCCGGAAAGGATGACTGACTCAGCACCAGCGGCGCAGGCGCGAGCTAGAACTCGGACTGGTCCTTGGGTTGGCGCTCACCGAGGCCGGCGCGTGCCAGGGGTGTATAAGATCGGCTGCCCTCTATCGCTGACAGCAAATTTTTTATGCGAACACCCCCTGGCATGCTTCGGCCTACGCGCCCACAACCCACGGGCTTCCCTGTTTCCAGCTCTGACCCCCCCCCCCCCCGCCCAGCTACCCCTTGGGTGACCTCATAGAGTTTCTAAATAAATACTACATTATGCTAACATGAAACTCTATGGGTTACCTGGAGATCCTGCGCCACATGCTTTATTTTAACCTCAGGTGCTCTCCTAAAGCCTCCGTTTGCCGGTTACGTGTGCCCTCCTGGAGCAGTGCATGTAAAAAATCCAATCTATCGTCGCGACGAAAACAGCGACCCGCGACTTATACAAGACCAGTTAGAACCTTGCCCCTTCAAACCCATCGATCACCAAATGGGGCGTCCGTGCCCACTGCCTGACCGCGCGGGCAGCCAGCGGCCTAGCGCCAAGCCGCGACATGCCTCAACGCCACGGCATGTCAACATCCCGCAACGCAACGCCCTAGACATGCCGCAACGCCGGCGTGTCTAAGGGACAAACGCGTACAACACGCGCTAAGGAATCTCCTGATGATAGTGATGATAGTGATCTTAAGAAGGGAAAGACGCTTGATTCTGCAATCCGTGAAGCAGCACGGCGAAGCGTCGATCCGTAGTGCTATAGGCGGAGTCGCATAATCAAGGAGCAAAAGCCCCCAAATTTTCTCACTCGCGCCCGCTCTTACTCGCGCCTGCACACAAACGACTGGCGATTCCTCAAATGAACGTCTCGTCTCTTCGATGTATCTGCTTCTAACACGGCTTCTAAGCTTTCGCATCACTGTCGCCACTCGCGGCAAGTGCAAAATTTCATAATTTGCTCGATCTCCGTTTGGCATCAGAAATTTCTAGCATTCGAAATGAAAAACAGATACTTAAAGAACTAAAAATGTTTGTTATGTTAATTTGTTGTATTTTAACGTATTCGATTGAGCGAAAGTGTGGGTGCAAGGATGCGCCACACGTACCCTGTTCGAATTCGACGGAGGATGGAAAGATAGTGCCCGAAAGAGGAGGCACGCCCTTGACACGTCCGAGAAAGCCTTGGCAAGCGGCTCACAGCAAGTGTGCAGATAGACAGCGGGACAGTCGCGGTATTGCTTAGTTGCGATAATCCGTTGATTAGAATACGCGGGGCTGGCGCGTTTCGTTGTGCAGCCTTCTGCGCTTGAAACGTGGAAGCAGCGTGCCGCGAACGGTGGGCTCGTTTTGTCATACACGGCTTTTCGTCTACATTTCGTTTTTTGCCTGTAGCTATTGCGCGTTCCGCGCTATCTCCGTTCACTGACTGCCGTCGAGCAAACTCGGGTAAAACTCGGATGAACGAGAAAATCGGTGCATCCTGCATAGCACCCCTGGTCTGTCGCGCGGCGCTTCGGTAACCACGCACTCGCAATGGGTTAGCGTTCCCATCCATGTCTGTCCGCTGCCGGCTGCTTGCCGTGTGATTTCTGCTCCGTCTGTCACAGCGTGATCAGTGTAATGCGCGTGAACTTGCCCGCTATTTCCTTGGCGCGAAAATTCGTTGCATATTACCGAGCGCGCACATAAATCGCAGACGATGAGTATTAAACGCACCTGCATTTTACTCTACGACCGTGGCATATTATCGCCACATACAACAGGTATTTTCTGATGTAGACGTTCTTGAAAACCGTGTTGAAAACGGTTTAGTGGATACGATGTCAGCCTTACTGCTTTCTCTTGTTACACCAGCGCGCCGCGCACGTTCCAATAATGTGTCGTGGAATGCAATAACGACGTCATTTCTGCCTGGCCACCTACGCAATTTCATGTGACGTCTACGGTGGCAAGTGCTTGGAACTCGTAACAGGCTAGAGCGGTAGGCTGCGGTCCCCATCTTCGCTGTGTCCGAATTGCCCCTTTCAAGAGTCGAATAAACATGTGCCGCTGAAGTGCATCGTTGCCAAGGTGTTTTGGAGGGCCGTGCATACTGGTTTCCGCGGCCTTCGAGTTAACCGCTTTATTACATCTGGTCGCTGCTCACGTGGCCGCTTTGCACGACTTTCCCGCAGGGGCGTCTGCGTTAGAAGGAGTTTGGTGTGTTGCGACACCATGTACCCGAGCACACGAGGGTTGGACCCACCCGCGTGCAGCCGTGCGGGGCTTAGCCGTGTCCGGGGAAAGGGGGATCTTGGGGGTTGATGCGACGCCGGGTGTTCGGTCCTTTAAGGCCCCCCGGTGGAGGCAACACACCTCTTTGGCCTCTGCGCCACGTAGACGGCACCCCCGGACTGACCCACCCGGGGGAAATCGGTAGTTGCCTGTCCATTCTCACTCTCCCTCCAGCCTTCGTCTTTCTCTCACATTCATCTTTCCTGTCTTCTCCTAGCTTGCGCTTACTTCCCATTTTTCCGGACAGCAAGGGTTAATCTGGTGTGAATAGCCAACCTAGGTTATCTCATATTTTGTTATAGTGATTACGTACAGCTGGCGTTTGCAGAATCTGTTTATACACACCCTGTAGCGTCCCCTTGAAGGGCTCCACGGTGGGTGGCTGGCGTTATTGCCGAAAATTACATTCTTCTATGGCAAGCTCTTTCACTCCGCTCCATGATCGCCCTCAGAAAAGAGGGCGCACCTAAGATGTATTTCAGTTCTTTGGACGTCAAAGACCCAACTTCCCACGATTTCCCGTCATTCACTCGGAAAAATCACATACACAAGTACGCACAATCTCCCCATTTATAGTTTCAAAGCTTCTAACTGAGGCTCTTGGTCCAGCTTACAAAGCATCAAGGATGGTAAGTGGAGATCTGCTCTTGGAGCTCCATGATCTGAAAAAATTAGAAAAGTTGCCCAGTCTAGTATCGTTTGGGGACGTTCAAGTTACAGTGACTCCGCACCGCACTATGAACACTATTCGCGGCGTTGTCTCAGACGACGATTTGCTTCTGCTGACATAGGCAGAGCTCCTGGAGGGCTTCAATGAGCAGAATGTCGTAAATGTGAAAAGAATAAAGATGAGGCGAGATGGTAAAGAAATTGCGGCCAAACACCTAATACTGACCTTCAATTCAAGTGTACTGCCCGACTCAATCGAGGCCGGGTACATAAAGCTCCGTGTGAGGCCGTACATACCAAATCCGCTCCGATGTTTGAAATGTCAGCGTTTTGGACACAGTTCACAGATCTGCCGTGGCCGCCAAGCTTGTGCGAAATGCAGTGCCCATGAACAGACCTCTGAAGCCTGTGAGAACGCTCTCCACTGTGTAAACTGTGATGGGCAGTACGCCGCGTACTCGCGGTCGTGCCCATCCTGTGAAAAAGAAAAAGAAATTGTAATGTTCGAAGTAAAAGAGAATATATCATTCAAGGAGGCACGCAAGCGGGTTTCATACCTGCCCACGAAAACCTTTGCCGATGTGACGCGTCAGGGGGCAGCGACATAAAGGCTTGCGGTGGCTGTCCGACACACAAGCAGTGAGTTGGCAGTTCCGCCATCTGCCCCCGCGGTGGTTGCAGTTAGCGCTGCTCCGCCAACCCAGCAAAAGCGACCATCGACCCCGAAGGTGGGTGCAGCCAAGGCTGCCTGAACCTCCCCGGCCCCTTCCAGCGCTGGCATCAGCGGGCGCAGCCAAATTCCACAGGGAGCCCCATCGACCTCCAGGCTGGTGGGCGCCGGGTTCTTGCCCTCCTAGGCGGGACTCTCTCGGAAAACTTCTCGATCGCAAGAGCGCGTGTCCGGCACCTTACAAGAGACAATGGACACTAAACCTAGCCTCACGGCGCACCAAGCGCCTAAGGAGTGGCGAGGCTGCCTGGAACGCTCCAGAAAGGACAAAACCCCCATTACACGGCCTCGAAAGAGCTCTGTAATCTAATCTCTGTAATCTCTGTAATTATTACTTCTGTTTCTGTCACACAGCATCTATTTACTTGCAATATGGATACACAAATAATTCATTGGAACGTCAGAGGTCTTAGAAACCTTGATGATGTGCAAGAACTTATCCGCAAACACAATCCAAAAGTGCTGTGTTTACAGGAAACACACTTAAATCAAAACACACAAACTTTCTCCCAAAGAATGTTACGTTTCGCAAAGATCGCGATGATGCCGTCGCATCATCAGGCGGTGTTGCCATTGTTATTTCTAAAAGTATAGCGTGTCAACATTTACAGCTACAAACGCCCCTTGAAGCAATGGCGGTTCAAATTGTCCTCCTGAACAAATTCATTACCATTTGTTCGCTTTGCATACCCACAGATTACAAATTAAACAAACATGAATTGGACTCCTTTATAGATGAATTGCCAGAACGTTATGTTGTTCTTGGCGGTTTCAATGCGCACAGCTGCCTGTGGGGCGACTCTCGTATAGATGCGCGAGGTCGTCTTGTTGAACAGTTCCTTTTTTCTCCTGGTGCGTGCCTTCTGAATAAGAAGGAACCCACACATTACTGTCTTGCAAACAGAACCTGTTCTTCAATTGACCTCAGCATAGTGTCCCCATCGATACTGCCTGAACTTGAATGGGAAATTACCAACAATGCTTACGGGAACGACCACTTCCCCATATTGCTAAGAACATCTGAAGAAAACGAATCTCCACCACAGGCTCCTAAGTGGAAGATTGATACAGCCGACTGGGAGAAATTCCTAACTCTCACTAGTCTCTCATGGGATGGCATGTCTTCTTTAGGAATTGATGCTGCTGTGCAGTATTTCACAGCCTTCATTATAGATGCCGCATCTAAATGCATATCTAAAGTAAGTGGCTTGGCATGCAGACGGCGTGTCCCGTGGTGGAACGGCTAACGTAGGATCCCTCGTAAGAAGCTTAACAAAGCGTGGGGGTTGCTACGCGCTTCTCCCGCTGCAGAGGATCTTATCAACTTTAAGAAAGTAAAGTCCCGAGGCAGGATAGATAGAATAAACTTTAATGTCCAACAGAAAAGGCGATCTACCCACCCCCCGACACGCAGGTCAGGGAGTGAGTGCCGCCGCCTCAGATGCAGGCTGGGAGGTCTTGGGTCCCAGCAGCCTCTTCAGCCAGTTGGACGAGCCGGAGCTGGAGCTCAGAGTCCGAGCTGCGCAGCAGGGTCTCCCAGGTGTCTCTACTATCTATTTTGTGCGTTCCCCCGGGAGAGTACGGACATTCCCATATTATGTGGTCGAGGGTCCCTCTCGCCCCACAAAGATTACATTCATCGCTCCTGGCCTCGGGGAACATGTGGTTCGCCATAACCGGGTGCGGATATGTATTAGTTTGTAGTCGTCTCTACGCGACTGCTTGTCTGTTGTTTAATTTTGGGTCTGGCGGGGATACCAGTCTACGAGCCAATCTATAATGCTGCGTGATCTCCCCATATTTTAGCATGCGCTCTCCGCTCCCTCGGTCATCGAGGGGCCCCGTAGCGGCTCGGCGGTAGAGATCTCGAGCCAGCTCGTGGGCCGCCTCGTTGCCGGGGACGGCTTCGTGCGCCGGAGTCCAAATTATTTGAATTTTTCTATCTAGCTTTCTCTGGCCTAGGATTCTGGCCGCTAAGGGCGAGATCCTTCCCTTGCTAAAATTTTGTATGGCAGTTTTGCTGTCACTGATCACAAATTTCGCGTCCGTTCCAGCGCAAGCTAATGCGATCGCAATTTCCTCGGCAACTTCTATGTTGCGCCCGCGCAGAGTGACAGCGGTCACGGGAATACCGCGGCGGCTGACGGCCGTTGCCACCGTAAAACTGCCGCTACCGCCCGCCGCATCTACATAGGCCACTTCATGTTCCGGGATATTACCGAATCTAATTTTTAATGCTTCGGCTCGTTTATGCCTCCTGTCTTTGCTGTGTTCCGGGAGCATGTTTTTTGGCAGGGGGGGGTGGGATAATCAGATTTTTTCTAACTTCCCTATCTACTTCCACCTTTTGGGTGGGGCCTCTGTCCGGATTTATTCCATCTTTGGCCAATATGGCTCTTCCTGTCCTCGTGGTGCTAAGTCTCTCAATTTGAGAGGTTCGCACCGCTTCCACCAGTTCTGCCCATGCGTTGTGCACTCCTAGAGCCATCAGTCTTTCTGTTGATGTACACATGGGCAGTCCCAGCGCTCGTTTTACGCATTTTCTCATTAGAGAATCAATCTTTTCTCTTTCCACCACTTTCAAATCGAGATATGGCGTTGCATAGCTCACCCGGCTGAATATGTACGCCTGTATTAGTTTAACTAATTTTTTTTCCTTTAGCCCTCGGCCTTTGCTGGTCACCCGCCTAATTAGGCTCAGGGTCTGTATTGCGTGATTCTGCAGCCTCTTGACGGTCTCGCCATTGTGGCCGTGTGACTGGAGAATCAGGCCCAAGATTCTAATTTGCTCGACTATTGGTACCTCTTTACCCGCCACTTTAATTTTGATCTCCGACGGTGCCTTGCACCTTAAGTGTTTCGGATTGTATATAAACAATTCTGATTTCTGCGGCGAGCATGCTAGGCCTCTGTCGGCCGCGTAATTGACTATGATGTCGGTGGCGGCCTGGAGCAGGCTTTCGACGGCTGAATCACTTCCCCGGTTGACCCAGAGGCTGATATCATCCGCATATATACTAAATTTTAATCCCTCGAGCTTTGCCAATTGCTCGGGGAGTTCTCTCATAGCCACGTTGAAGAGTAGGGGAGACAGCACCGATCCTTGGGGCGTACCCTTATTCCCTAGCTCAATTGTGGGGGATTCCAGCGTTTGGAACCTCATGCAAGCAGTTCTTCCCGTCAGGAAGTCCCTGATGTATCGATATGTCCTGGTACCTACATTAATCTTGTTCAGCCCTTCCAGGACCACCTCATGCTTTACGTTATCACAAGCCTTCGTGAGGTTCAGTCCCAGAATTGCTTTTGCATCTTTAGACCTTGAGTCTATTATATCATGTTTGATTTGGAGCATGACGTCCTGCGTACACAAGTGAGGTCGGAACCCGACCATCTCATGTGGCCACAGATCGCCCTGCTCCATAAAGCCCATCAGGCTGGTCTGGACGACGTGCTCCATCAATTTCCCCACGCATGAAGTTAAGGAAATTGGCCGTAAGTTTTCCAGTTGCGGAGGCTTCCCGGGTTTTGGTATTAAAATATTGCTTGCCGTCTTCCACTGTTGTGGGAGCTCGCCTTTTTCCCAACATTCCTGCATGTACTTCGTTAGATAACTAATGGAATCATCGTCTAAGTTTCTGAGCATTTTGTTCGTTACCCCGTCACGGCCCGGAGCCGACTTCGTTCTGAGTCTTACAATCTCTGCTCGCACTTCCGCTTCTGTGATGGGGGCGTCCAACGCCTCGTTAGGCGCTCCACCATAGTCGGGTAGTGGAGTTCGCGATGTTTCCCCCACGAACGTCTCAATTAATTTCTTCATGAAATAATCATCGTTGTCAGAAGTTTTTGTCGAGTATCAACTCTTTTACAGAAGAGGCCAAAGTCTGGAACAGGGTTTATAGGATAAGAGGGCGAGAAACATATTCGCTCCCTTTGGTAAATACACAGTGCGATACACTGCAAGATCAGGCAGACTCACTTGGGGAGCACTTTGAGAGTGTGTCAAGTACAAACCATTATTCGCAATCCTTTCTCAAATATAAACAAATAGAAGAATGTAAATAAGCCACTCATAAAAAAATGTCGACAGAATGAACCGTACAACTGTCCCTCTAGTATTGCCTCGTTGAGAGCTGCCTTGAGCGCATGCAATAGCTCTTCACCGGGATCTGACAGAATCATGTATGAAATGATCAAAGACTTACACAATGACACCCAAGTTACACTATTCACAATTTTCAAGACCATTTGGGCTGTAGGATACCTTCCAACTGCATGGAAAGAAGACATTGTGGTCCCTGTTTTCAAACAAGGCAAAGACCCTTCCTCATTGGCAAGTTACCGCCCGATATCCCTCACAAGTTGCCTTTGTAAGGTATTTGAAAGAATGATTATTCGGCCATTCATTCATTTTCTTGAACTGAGCAAAATGCTCTATCCTTATTAGTGTGGCTTCAGAGAGGGGCGCTCCACAACTTATCATGTTGTACGTATTGAAGGAAATATCCGTGACGCGTTTGTACACAAACAGTTTTTTTCTTATCCATATTCCTCGACATGTAGAAGGCGTACGACAGAACGTGGCGTTACGAAATCTTAAGAGACATGTCAGAAATGGGCATCCATGGTAATATGCTAAACCTAATAGAAAGCTATTTGTCCAATCGTACCTTCCGGGTAAAAGCCGGCAATGTACAGTCACGTCCTTTTACGCAAGAAACTGGTGTACCCCAGGGAGGCGTGCTCAGCTGCACGTTGTTTATCTTGAAGATGGACATGCTTCGTTCATTACCACCAGCCATTTTGTACTCCCTCTACGTGGACGACATTCAAATAACTTTCAAATCCTGTAACCTCGCAGTGTGCGAGGAACAAGTACAGCATGGCTTAAACAATGTGTCAAAGTGGGCAGAGAAAAATGGATTTAAAATCAGTCCTATCAAAACTTCTTGTGTCTTTTATGCGTTGCATATTGCAATCACTCAGTTCAGACCTAAATAGAGATCCTGAGGATTTCATGACAGTGATCCCAACGTACTCTGACATACTACATTACCATAGAGGGACGAGAATCAGATATCCCCCGCCCCACAACACACTCACTCAACAACAGGCAGTTTACTGGCGACAGCTGCAGACAGGAACTTTCCCAAATTTACATATACTATGCAAAATGTTCCCAAGTCAATACAGGGACAAATGCCCGTGGTGTGGTGCAATGCCCACACTTTATCACATCACATGGGAGTGCAATACAAATAAGGAATTCCACAAAATAGAAAATCCGAGTGCGGAGCAGTGGGAGAGCGTGCTCTCCAGCGGCGACCCTAGCCTCAACGGAAGCTGGTGGATCATGCCCGACGAGCAGCCACGCTCAGTGGTGCCCTGGAATAGGGGCGCCAACCATGCAGGCCGGAGATCTTCATCAACCAAGAAGATCAAGACATCCGGCACGACCGCTGAATTACTCTTTCTAGAGTAATAAAGTTTACTTCCTCCTCCTCCTCCTCAGCCCTCGGGCGCGGCCGGGCAGCCACCATTGAGGGTATGAGCCATTGTTCATTGCTGCGCGTCTCATATGTGGGTCTATTGTCTTATAAGTTTGCTATGTTAGTTATTTAGTTGCTTCTATTTTATGCGTTGTATATTGCAATCACTCAGTTCAGCCCTTGGGCGCGGCCGGGCAGCCACCATTGGCCTTTATCGCAACCACGTGACGTGACGTCATGACAGCCGGAGGAAAAGCTGGGGCCCAACTCGCGCAATATGCAACGCATTCTTGGCTTTACCAAGCTAAGCCTGGCCATTTTTTTCCAAGAAAGAGAGGCCTGGTCCCGGACCCTACCTTAGAACTGTGTGGACAACAAATACCTAGCAAAGAGCACAAATTCCTAGGTATTACACTTGACTATAGACTCACTTTCATTCCACACATCAAATATCTGAAAGCAAAATGTCTAAAAACAATGAACATAATTAAACTTCTATCCCAGACTACATGGGGTAGCGAGAGGAAGTGTCTAATGAATCTCTACACGATCCCAATTTGGTCACGATTGGATTATGGTGCCGCAGTGCATAACTCTGCCGCCCCGACCGCGCTAAAGATGCTCGATCCTGTCCACCACCTAGATATCCGCTTAGCCATTAGCGCTTTCAGGACAAGCCCGATGGAAAGCTTATATGCCGAATCGAATGAGTGGTCGCTCCACCTACAGAGATCATACATCAGCTTTACATATTTCCTTAAATTGCACTCTAATCTTGAACACCCATGTTTTAATACCGTTACCGATATGACGTGTGCTACACTTTTCCGCAATTGTCCCTCTAAGACAGCCTTTCTCGCTGCGTGTGAAGCAGCTTAGCGATGAAACGTATGTGCCACTCCTCGAGCATCGTTTAATTCACCTAACCAAGCTATTACCTCCTTGGGACTGGCAGATGCTAGAATGTGAAGTATTCCTTCTAAACGTTTCAAAGCATGCTCCAGAGGTCGAAATCCGAATGCATTTCCCAGAACTTCGTTACAAGCACTCATGCACAGAGTTCTACACAGACGCGTCCAAGTCACATGCCGGAGTGTCCTATGCAGTCGTCGCTCCAAAGTTCTCGGAATCCGATGTACTACATCCAGATACAAGTATCTTTACGGCAGAGGCCTACGCATCATTGTCGGCCTTAATGCATACAAGAAAATAAAAACTCCAAACACCGTTATATATGCAGGCTCCCTAAGTGTGGTGAAGGCCTTAATGTCACTCTGCAACCATAAAAATCCCGTACTTACTGAGGTCTATTCCGACCTGTGCAAAGCTTATCTATCTAACCAGCATATCATTATATGTTGGGTACCTGGCCATAGGGGAACCGAAGGTAACGTTCTGGCAGACCAGATGGCCACGTCAATTGCATCCCCCGCTGTTAATACTTCTGCTTCGGTGCCTCTCACAAATCTGAAACCTTACATACGAAAGAAACTGCGAAACCGCTGGCAACGTATGTGGGATGCAGAAATAAAAAAAAAACTGCATGGGACCAGCGGATTGCAGAATATTGCACGCAAATATCTAACCAGCCATGGAATGAGGTGTGCGACGCCGCGGACGGTCGCATCAACAGAGGGACGACGTGGCACCTGATCAAACATGTTTTAGACAGAGCCAGAACCAAAGCGGACCAAGGTCGTGCGCTGAACAGGATCATGCAGGAGGAACTCAAAATTACCACGGAAAATGAGCTCATTGACCCTCTCGCCGACAAGTACCTCCCGCTGGCCAAAAATGCTAGAGGCACGACCGCCGAAGCATATCGCGGCAAAGCCAGCCCAGAGCGAGATCGGGACTCCTCAGCTGAAGAGATACGCACGGCGCTTCAGAACCTAAACAGAAAGTCAGCGCCGGGGCCAGACGGCGTAACTAACGAAGCACTTAGAAACATCGACGAAACCTCAATCGAAACTTTCACAGAGGAAATCAACAAAATCTGGAGGAACGGAGCACTACCCGCATACTGGAAAACGGCCCTCATCGTGCTCATCCCAAAGCCTGGCAAGGCGCCCAACATCAATAACCTCAGACCTATCTCGCTGACGTCTTGCGTCGGCAAGGTAGTCGAGCAGCGGTCCTAAACAGGCTCTCGAGGCATCTCGAAGAACAGGATATCTACCCCGCAGCAATGATCGGCTTTAGACCCGGGCTATCCACCCAAGACGCCATGAAGCTCTTCAAGCTTGAGATCATTGACGTAGACCCGAGAGACGTGAGAGTATTCCTAGGGCTAGACCTCGAAAAGGCATACGACAACTTATCACATGACTACATACTCGACACGGTCTCCAACCTCGATCTCGGCACGAGACTCTACACTTATACAATATCGTTCGTGAACGACAGAACAGCCACCCTCGGTCTAGGGGAAATCAAGTCCCAGAAATACAAACTCGGCGGCAAGGCCACACCGCAAGGTTCTGTCATCTCTCCGACGCTTTTTAACCTTGCGCTAGCCGGCGTAGGCAACAAACTGGACCAAATCGAGAACGTCAAATAGACGATATACGCAGATGACGTAACGCTTTGGGTCCCCGGAGGTGGCCAGGGATCAATTGAAAGCGCTCTGCAGCAAGTGATCGACGCGATCGAGGAATACCTCGCTCCCACCGGCCTGCGATGTTCACCTGCGAAGTCGGAGCTCCTCGTCTACAAATCATCGAGAAGCGGTCCCAAGCCAAAAAACGAAATCAGAGACACACACTCCATTACTCTCAGAACAAAAGACGGAGGAACCATTCCACACGTAAGCAATATCAGAGTCCTTGGGATGCTCATTGAGAGCAACGGCTCTAACGACGCGACTGTGGAGAAGATCGTGACAGTCGAATAATGCCTTGAATCTCATACGACGCGTAGCAAACAGACAACACGGCCTTAAGGAAGAAAATCTCCTCAAGCTAACACACGCTTTTCCGCTATGCCACTTCACCTACGAGGCGGCCATGCACAGATGGAAGGTAGCGGAGAAGGATAAACTCAATGTACAACTGAGGAAGCTAGTCAAACTAGCGCTGGGAATTCCCAAGAATACCGAGACAGAGCTCCTGCTGCAACTGGGGGTGCACAATACATTTGAAGAAATCGCCGAAGCTCAAGAACGGGCTCAATGGACAAGACATTCTGGAACCAAACCAGGTAGAGAAATCCTAGCCAAACTAGGTCATGACACCACAGTAATGGACAATCTATATCAAAGCGTTCCGACGGACACAAGCAACTCCTACACGGTTCGCCCACTCCCGCGGAACATGAACCCCGCCCACCATCAACCCGGAAGGCTGGCACGCGGATTGTTCATCCTGCGCGAAATACGTGATAGGAAGATCTTAGCCTGTTTCGTAAACGCGGCACAGTACCCGACCAGGAAGGCCTTCGTTGCCACCACGATCAATAAGCAAGGTCAAGTCACAAACGCTCTCACAGGCAAGACCCACAAGTCCGAGATAGCAGAACAGGCCGCCGTCGCACTCGCGCTCACAGACCCGACCACCACCCACGTCTACAGCGATTCACGCTCGGCCGTCAAAGCCTTTCAGAAAGGAGCAATTGCAAGCCAAGCTCTACAAATAATCAATAGATCCGCACCGCTGCAGCATCACACCATCTGCTGGTTCCCGGCACACTTCGGAGATATCGAGGATGCCCCTCGCAATCTCAATGAGATGGCTCACAGGAGCGCGCGAGATCTAACCCTCCGCGACGCCACCTATTCTGGTCGTGACCATCCCAGCGAGAATCGGGACCCTCCCTCCACATATAACGAGATAACAAAGCACTTTTATCTAGACTGCAGAATATACAGCACACCTCACAATAAGCTCACCAGGCCTCAAGCCCTCACGTTCAGAATGCTTCAAACAAACACGTACCCCACGCACAACAGACTACATCACTACATGACTGACCTATACAAAACATCACATTGCGAAATTTGCCATAGTACACTAGACGTACATCACTTGCTCTGGCCGTGTGGTCAGACCTACGCAAACAAGCATCAAGACTTTGCCAGGCTACAAGAAGCATTACGCAGCACGGACCTGGCGGAGCAGCTCTGGGCCGTCCATCGAGCCCACGATGTGGCCAGGGAGTTACAACTCCCGGTCACAACGTGGAAGTAGCCCGCTCTATGGGACCTTGCGTCCCGTAGCTCGCAGGACCTTTCATTAAGGTTATTCAATCCAATCCAATGTGATAAAGCCACAGTTAGGTTCTTGGTCCTCCGCAACAAAATCAAGGTGAACAGATTCCTATTCTGTCGTCTCAGAATAGGACACACATTTGGGACCCATAATTTTCTACACACTGGAAATGAACCTCCAACCTGTGGCAGATGTGGTGAGACGTTGACTGTCCTCCACGTGCTCCTGGAGTGTGGGGAAGCCGAAACGGAGAGAGAAACATTTTTCGCTTGCATACTGTTATTACATCCCTCTACACCCGGTTATGTTTCTTGGTAAGGAACCGCTTTTTAACACCAAGACAGTCCTCGACTTCTTAAATGATGTGGTTCTACATGCTATAAGCCCAATAAATTCGTAGAGCAGCGTCGCTCCAGCGAATACCACTGCGGTAATTGCTTTGCATAGCACATGCCTCCAGGCCCTTGTGTTTCAAAGGCTCCAAGGAGGAAGCAGTGTTCTAGCACATTGACACAAAGATGTGGGTCTCCCTCACCGCAGGACCAGAATTGCTAGATTTGGCTACTTTGCGCCAAATTGGCTACATTTTGAGGCTGTTGGCGGGGACAAAATGCCTTGGCTACTTGGCTACTTTTTTGGCTACTTTTGAAATAGCTTGACTATTGTAAATATTGGATAGAAAGTTGTGTAGCTCATATTACGCAGCATCATTAGCAAATATTTAGGCCAACCCACGACGACGACACTTAAAATCTTTTCAAGCTGGTCCATTATCTGCGCCAACCTGACTCGGGCGCTTTCATTACATGCAAAGGATTTCGCACTGGTGACGTGACAGCGTGTTTCATCTTCGCATTGACGTTCCGCGTCAGGCCTTCCGCACAATGGGCTTCGATTTCGGAGTTCCGGCAGCCCACTGGCAGCCAGATGGCAGCCAGTTAGTGCCCGTCCTGATGGGAAGTCAACGTGAGGCGGGATCCTAAGACAACCCGAAGCTGCCCAAAGTTTGCAAAATGGACACTTGGACAGCTGGTCGTGGGATAAACGTAAACATGCTACCAGCATGTCAGCGGCCGGTATGTGTTCCCAGCTTGAAAATATACAGCTGTGTTCGGGAATACAGTTGGGGTGGCATCTCACTTTGCAGAGCGTAACAAAAGGCCTGCGACGCGTCCGATGCCAAGACGCAATATCGCACGTAAATAATCGCGAAAGCGATCGCTCAAGGATGACTCGAGCTTTGACATTCTTCGAGAAATGAGTGTCAAGATTAACTCAAACATTTACACGTGAACTGGAGCTGCGATTCTGATATGGGATAATATTCTAGTCATATTACATGCTGAACAAAGCGCTCTTAGATGTAGTCATTTATGCAAGTTTCATAATATTTTTTGTATTTTGCTACATTGACTAAAAGCAGCTTTAAGTGTTGGCTGTGAAAATGTCTTCAGAGTTGCATAATAAATGAAAATTCAACGTTCTTCCATAACGTGGCTACTTTTTTCGCTACATTTCTGTATGTGGCCAAGGTTGGCTACTTTTCTGGCTACTTTTCGAGATATTTTGGCTACTTTTCACATTTTGGACCTGGCAACCCTGCGCAGGACGGCGCGCGCAACGGTCGGCGCCATGAAAGACAATCAAGTGCGTAAGCTGCACGCTCTTCTTCGGCCCCGCCATTAAAGAAAAACGCCTATTTTGTAACACACCATCTCCAATCTACGTTACAATATCTTATAACCTCATATATTTTATACGTCGTATCATTCCTTTGAAACGCATCTGAATGTTCATGGTACACGTCATACGTCATCGCCATAATCTTACTGTGCAGATTTTGCGCACTTTAGAGCGACTATATTAAGGCCCCTTTACAGCCACGACATACCAACTTCACAGAACTCATAATTACTCTGCGAAATCATTACCACGGACATGGCGCTCTTTGGCCACACTTGGCCCTTGCGCCATTAAACATCAAAAATTCGTTCATTCAACGACTTTTAATTGCTGCGGGTGCGTCTTGTCTATGGCGTAACCGGTGCCAGGCAGGTGCCACGGGTCGTCATCGCCACGCCCTCTTTCCACTTTGACGAGGCTCTACTCTGAGCTACTGTCGTTTCTGTCTGAGGAGTTGTTCTTCCGTGTGGGGAAGAAGAGTTCCATCGACAGTGGTCATGCCGTTTTCTGTCGGTTGCTGGTGGACGCGTACGTCTTAATCTTCGACCAGCCTGGTTCAAGGAGCCAGGCCGTCGGAAAAGTTCATTGAATGAAGAACCCATAATGCTTGGACGCACGCACGAAAAGCCTTCGAAATTCGGCAATGAATACCATGGAATGCTCTCGGAAGAAATGTTAATTTCAGTAAGTATGAAAGCATCGAACGTTAGCCAGGATGATGAGATGATGGTGTAAAACTGATTCCATTGTTTGCGAAGGCTGCAAATGTTCACACGTGCAACATTAAAACTGCTGGTGGCGGCATCACAAAAAAAAGAAAATTGTTTACATCTGCTAAGTCATTGCATTTGATACTCTCTATGTCAGCCATGTCTAGGCAATCTCATACAAATCCAAGAATTCTCAAACCCGAATGCAAGGAGCTCCATCAGATTTTCTCACCAGAACCTCTCCGTTTCTCGTCCACAGGAACTTATATACATTTTTCTTTCCTTTGGAGCGGGCCAAACAGAAGAGCTCCCGTTTCATCCGCGTCAGGTTTTCGTTAATGAACAGACGAGGAAACTTCTTCTTCTGAGCAAGATCCAGGACACTTTCCGAGCGCAAAACCATTTTTCCTTCACTGAAGCGTTGTGTACTTACACAAGAATAGGCGGGCTAGTGCTAGAATTATTCTGGGTCGGTAAACAGTGTATCCTGCATACCTTCCTGGAAGTTCCTTAGACCCAGTTGTCCAGCAAAGTGACACGAAAGGAGATCATGCAATCATTTAGATTCATAAATGATGTTTCAAAACATTGTTTTCGTTCATTCGGCCAGAAAACGTTGATTACCGGTAAAGCTAAATGTGAAGCTTATTTGTTTTTCTTTAAGTTGATCCACCCAGCCGTCATGGCAGGTATGTCAGTGTAACATCATGACTTTCAATTTATTTTCTCGTTTTCGGCCAGTTCTGCCGCTGCAAATTCTTTGAAAATGGATGATTCCAGTCTTTGGCTCCTTTAAAAAACAATGTAGCGCTTCTTTATCAACGAAAATAATTGCCAAACACTAGTAGACGCTGTCACAATGCATGATGGCACAGCGATCCGGTATGAAAACTTCTAGGCCGCGTCACCAACCCTCTTGGCAAGCCTACTATAGACATTTCTTTTTCTTAATGCCTACAACGCTGTTCGACCATTTGCCGTAGTCTCGGGGAGCGCCGGGCGCCGGCATAACGGTGTATGGGCACCGCGTGGTCTGGTGCCGTCTTGCTCGCTTTGCTTTTGGTGTTCCGACATACGCAAAGCGTGTTGCCACCAGGATTGAAGCGCCTCCCTCCCCCTTAAAGCTAACCTAAATTATATGCGTAAATTACAGGCGGGATCGTAGAGTGTTCGTCTGCACTAATTACTAGACGGAACTGTGGCGTAGTGTCTACGGAAGCTGCAAGCAAGGTGGTTCAGCCATCACGGGAATTTGCTGGCCGTAGTACACGGATTTGTCTAAAGCTCGTCCTCTTGGCTTTGAACGACTTCGCGACTTTGCAAACTGACCATTTCACAGAAAGCACTGCGTTGTTAAGTAATTCAAAAGCGTTTGTAACTTTGTCCTTCGGCAGGATTCGAACGCAGGATGTCTAGCAGAGAAGCCTTGTATTGAAACCATTACGTCGCGGACGAACTGAAAAGCGGAACTACTGGAATTAGCAGCAATTATGCGTTTCCGCAGATTTATATTGCCTTCTGAATATGAAATAAGTATAGATTGCTTTGAAATTTAAGGCAGCCAAGGCTGAGAATGCGTCATAAAAGAAGCCACAAGTTCGGAGATGAAGAAAATCCATATTCATCATTCCCATGGTTACTGAATGGCCACAGTGCCGGAGTTCCGTCTATTTATTATTGCAGGAAACTATTCGGGCGAAATACATTGGCGCGTTCCTACGCCTGTATCAAGAAGTATTGACTGCAGGAGCACCAACGTTTGTCAAGTCTTACGCCATTCCCGATTTTATCACAGCAAACAATACGAACTAAAGACGTTTGTGTTGTTTAACCGACTAGAACCGACCATTTCAAGGAGATCTTGTAAAACATATATTCCACCAATTACTTTACAATAATAACTGTACATCCATAACTCTGTCAAAGCATAGCAAAAAAAAGCATGTGTGTAAGCAACGCTGCAAAAAACTGTACCAAGAATATTTCGTTAGTTACAGCTCTTTCAAGGATAGTTCCGCAGTTCAAGGCAAAGAGCTAAGAACGGTCGCTGACTGCGAAACCCTTAGCTCTTAATATTCGGTCATTCCAGCGATGCAGGCGGCGCCACACGGCCCTCCTCCGAAGCAGTCACCCGGTGATAGAAATCTACGACGCACTTCGGCGGTTTGGTCTGCTGTGTGCATGGACTCACTGATGAAGAAAAAAGGCAATAGTAATCGCATGTGCAGCGTGCCGCACTGCTCAAACCATGCCGTAGCTAGTGTTCACTGTTAACATGTCTTTAAAATGTACTTCAAGACAGGCGTAACGACCTGAGGCACTGGAACCAGCTACGAAGCTCGTACTACATTTACATGACACGGAATCGCATACAGGGGTGATCCTACTTGTCTATTCGCGGCGAGGAGTTACGGAGTCGACATCTATCGGAAGCGCCTCCCTTGCGTAGTATGAGGGATCACGCGACGCGCTCCCCGTAGGTTTCGCTTATGGTTCTCAATAAAAACACCACGCGGCAGTCCTCGCGGACATTTATGTAGGTACACAGAAAACGAGGAAAGTTGTTGACTGCCGATATAATAATCTTAGGCAAACTGAAAGCACAGAATCGTTTACCGACGCTATCTCTTTACCGAATACTGTTGTGCTAGAGCTCCCAACAAAAGTTCGCTTTGCCGGCATGCGGCTGAGGCTGGGCGCCGAACGAATTGGCCGCGCCCGACGGTGAGTCGTGTTCGGGTTACATCCGGTGGCGCCGCCGAAGCGGCGGCGATGAACCACTTCACCGGCATCGCCTGATGCAGGTGCCTCTCGTGCATTCGTCGGAATTCGCCCAGCAACCCGCGGTGAGAAACCGCGGGTTGCTGTGCGAACCCCGTTTCTCACCGCAAGCTTTAGTGCGAGACCATTATGCCCCGGCCTCTGAGCCGTTCATGTAACGCCCTTGTACATGCTGCATATGTAATGCATATGTGCTGCATCACCGTCACCTTGGATCCTCCTTCGCAACAGTGGCGGCAGCGTTGAGACGTCTCCGTCACAACAGTTGGTTGGCAGCAGCGGGATCGACCGGCGTCAGCTACCCCGGTGCGGTGAGTGCCTTATGTTTTCCCCTCAGTTCACCAGACTTCTCTAGCACAGGTTATCGTAGTTTAGAGTAGGCCTGTGTGAAGCACTGTGGAGAGCTTTGAGTGTTTCAGACCTAGTGAGAGTTTTGAAACCGAAGATAGTGCCGAGGGAGTAAACAAGAGAGTGTAAAGAATTGCTTGCGCGTGTCACGCTAGTAGCTCGATAGTAGTGAACAGCAAGGGAATTCTAACAAGGGCAAACGGCAAGAGGCCACTGTGAACAACGAAGAACTTTCGAGTAAAGGAACTCATCGAAATTTGTAAGGAGCTAGGGCTTACTGTAGGCCGTGCGAAACGAAAGCAAGCCATTCTTGATAACACGAAGAAGGAGAACTTAACTGCTGAGGAGGCCAATGAGGCCTGCGCTGTGATCAAAGAGCACCGTGAGCACGAGCTCGAGGAGGCCGACAGCCAGGAGCGTATACGTAAAGAGGAAGCCCGTAGAAAAGAGCGGCTCGCGACAAAGAGGTTGGAGTTTGAGCTTGGGCAGTCCTCGCCGGCTGTAACTTCTACGACAGTTCAGGTGAGCAGTCCAAGAATTCGGGACAAACTGCCGCCGTTCGTATTTGGCGAAGGCATAGCAAAGTATCTCGTCACGTTCGAGCACGTTTGTGAGCGAAACGACATCGAGAGGTCCCTGTGGGCGCAGAACCTGCTAGCTGTGCTTCCTGGGGATGCATTTGACGTGATAACGTGCCTGTCAAAGGAGGCGTTTGAGAGGTACGATGATGTCAAAGAGGTTCTATTGAGGAAGTATAGATTGTCACCAGAGGCTTTCCGGTAAAGGTTACGGTTCGCAAAAAAAAGGCAGTGAGTCGCACATCGACTTCGCATTCCGCCTTAAGGCTGACTTGATTGAATGGCTTAAGGGCGAAGTTTATGACGATCGAGATAACGTGGTAGAGTGCGCAGCATTGGAGCAATTCTACCGCTGCATCGAAGATGACGTCAGGCTCTGGCTGCAGGATAAGCTTCAAGAAGTAAAGCTGAATAAGGCAGCAGAGCTAGCTGAGGAGTATTATATCCGCCGAAGCTTGCATAATAGGGCCGTGCAAGTGGTAAAAGCGGAGAGGAAAGACGCTTTTACAAAGCCCGATGAAAGGAAACCGTTCGCGTATCGCAGTTTTCGGAAGGACTCATTTCCTCCTGAAGAAAGTGAGCAGAAAGGGTTAAATGAATCGCAAAAATCAAACAATGTTGCCATGCAGCGCGCGGATGCCGCACGTACAGTTGAATCGCGGTAGCCGCTAATCGGTTACAACTGCAAAAGGGAAGGGCACATCGCGGCAAACTGTAAATAGAAGGTTGCTTTTGCAACAATTCGAGAAACAAAAAAGAACATGCGGTCGTTGGAACGCAGGAGATAAGCGTTAACGGCAAAAATGCCGAGCACTCCGGGACTCAGCAGCCACTATGGACGTGGCCCACTCTTCACTAGTTTCTCCGAACGACTTCACAGGGGAATGCGCGTGGATAAGGCAAGTTGCTGTGGAGCAGTGTGCTTGCTTACCGATCGCTACGGTGATCATAGAAGGCACTTTTGGTAAGCTTAATACCGAAGCGGCCGTGTCGGCAGCCCTCCCAGAGCATTTTCCTTATCTCTTCTCTAAAAGCTTGGAGCAGCTTCTAAAAGAACAAGGAAAATCGTTCTTTCTCAGCTTGGCGTGCATTGGCCTTACATGATCGCAAGCGCGAAAGCTCACGCTGAAACTTGATACTGCACCAGAGAGTGAGATAAAAACAGCGGCCAAGCAGCGTAACCCGAGCAGTCAGTCGACCGGGCTGGAGAATTCCCGCAGTCGAGCCGTCTGCTGCTGAAGAGGGTTGCATCATCCCCAATGGCGGAGAAACCGAACCGGCGCCGTTGGGCGAGGTGAGCTCGACGTTGACCCCAATCTCTTACAGCTGGCATGAGCTACTGAACGTTGACCGAGCGACGTTCATTCGAAAACAGCAAGGGGATATCTCGATAAAGGACTTGCTTGATAATGTGAAACTGGGAGCAGCGAGAAAGAATGTTTCATTCCATGAGAAATCTGGCTTGTAGTACCGCAGGTATTCGGACGTACAGGGTCGTAAGTAGGAGCAACTTTTAATACCTTTATTGTATCGCCGTGAACTACTGGACCTCGCGCACGTGAACGCGTGGGCAGGACATCTCGGCTTGAAGAAGACGAAAGCTCAACTTGCCCAAGAGTACTACTGGCCTCGTTGTTGGAAGGACATTCAATAGTTTGTGCTCTCTTGTGATACATGTCAAAGGGTCGGCAAGAGTACTGACAAATGGAAGGCAAAAATTAAATTGGTACCAGTCATAACTGAGCCTTTCCGTCGGCTGGTAATCAACATAGTAGGGCCACTGCCCGAGTCCGAGAACGGATGTCGATACATTTTAACTGCCCTGTGTTTCGCAACGAAGTTTCCGGAGCGGTGCCACTCAGGTAGCTCAATTCTCCTCAGGTCGTTGATGCGCTCCTTTCTATATTCGCTCGACTCGAATTTCCTTAGGAAATTCAATATGATAATGGCGCCGTCTTCACTAGCTTCCTAACGTCTACTTTCCTGGAAAGGTGCGGAATCAAAGTGTTCCACAGTTCGATCAATCAGCCGCAATCCAATCCAGTAGATCAAGCGAATGCATTCAGTGTTGAAACGAATATTGAGAGCTCTTTGCTTTGAGCGGAAACGTGATTGGGAAGCATGCGTTCCAGCCGCAATGTTCGCTTTGAGATCTGCTCCCCTCGAGAGTACGGGCTTCAGCCAGGGGCGTAGCCAGGGGGGGGGGGGGGGCTTATGGGGCTTGAGCCCCCCCCGAAATTTTTTCGCGCTGTCATGCGCCGCCGACCAAAACAACCCCCGGCGCCGGAAATCATGCTCGATTTTGTCTAGAATGTCCTGAATTCATGCTCGAAAAGACATTTTTGCGCGAACATAGCGAAATCGGGCTGGATTTCGCGGAAACGCCCATGCATCGGGAGTCACATACCGTAACGCAGGAGCCCCACCGAGCACAAAATTTCAAGGACGTTTTGATGGCGAGCAGGCTCGTCTCGGCATCTCGTGCAGGCCGCGGAATCTACCGAGCGATTGGATTTCAACTCTGAAACTTTGTGGGTATAAAGTTCTCATAACATTTTGATACGAAAGGTGCATTGACATTTCCAAAGTCGTGCTTTAGATTTTCGATTCCGGAATTTTGTGGGTTTAATGCTGTTGTAAACATTAGACGCCAAAGGTGCATCGACCTTTCTGAAGTCGTACATCGGGCCATACAACGAGACAAGCCAAATCAACATACTATCAGACAAGTTGACAAAGCACGCAGCGAGGTCCGATGAGACAAAGCGTTGTGGTGGTTCATTTGTGCCATAAGGTCGCAGAAAAGAATATAATTTTTTTTTCACCTGCGCCAAAGCATCCATGTCAAGAACTAAAGCCAACATTGTAACTAAGTTCTTATTTATTTTTCTACCTAGACTTTTATTCGCGAGGATACATTAAGCCTCCTTCTCATATTTTTTTTTTCTCGCAACCCGCGAGCTGCCAATCCAGCCAGAGCGCATGCGTTTTTCTGGTGCTGCATCCAAGTGCGCGCGCCGCACTTGGATGCGCGTTCGTTTTTCTCTGGCCGACTGCCTTTTCACCTGGCAGAGTTTTGGACGCTTTCTGGCTAGCAGACGAGAAAAAGAAACAATGCATAGTCGCTCGCCACCAGCATTGCGGGGACTCGACGGATTGCAACGCGTTCGCTTGTGTGCGCAAAGGAGAAAAGCGGGGAGGAACCGCGCCGCCTTCTGTCGCACGCGATACATTTTGGGAGTGGAGGGAAGGGGGGGGGGGTGCTGTGATCTGTGAATCTGTGGTTGCGCAACCTGTTTATTTGCCTTGTTTGACGCATTATATATAGTGACTTTTTCTTAGGTACGTAGATTTATTGGAGACTTATACGTATATTTAAACATCTTGTTGCGAGGTTTTCTGTATATGCGCAGTGAACTTCGTTTCCAGTGCCAATTTTTGCCCTGTATCACGCTGTATCTTCACATATGTATATTCCATTGAATCTTCGCATTCCTAATGTACGAAGGCGAGTCAATGAAAGTGAGACAACCCGCCACGCGCAATAATGGTTCGGTTCATTATTTTCGAGGCATGCGCGTAGCACATACGCATCTCATTTACAAGTGACATGCAGAGGTGAGGTTAAATGTTCTTTAATGTTCTCATACACTGGGTTGAGCAGGGTTACGTGACATAATGGACACTCCAAAAGTTGAACAGCTTGGTGTCGTGAGGTTTTTGACAAATGAAGATGTTTCCCAAAAAGAAATTATTCGCCATATGGCTGCCGTATGCGTTGAACATTGCGTTTCATTGGCCACTGTGAAGCATTGTAGCAAACTGTTCAAAGAAGGACATGAAAGTTACAAAGACGATCCATGACCGGGCCAAAGCCACCGTGCAATCATCCCCAACACAATTGAAAAGGCCGTGGTTGCTCAGTGGCTATGGTGTTGGGCTGCTGAGCACGAGGTCGTGGGATCGAATCCCGGTCAAGGCGGCTGCATTTCGATGGAGGCAAAATGCGAAAACACCCGCGTACTTAGATTTAAGTGCACGTCAAAGAACCCCAGATGAGGGTGACGACATTTTGTCTGCAATTGTGACCGAGGATGACTCATGGTGCCGCTACTACTAGCCTGAAACACTACGGCAAAGCTTACAGTGGAAGCATTTGGATTCACCACTCCCAAGGAAAACAAAGGCCGTCATTTCTGCCGGAAAAGTGTTGACTTCTTTTTAGATCGTTAGGGGCCATTATTTATCGAATTTTCTAAACCTGGAGAGACTCTAAATCATTTCAGATATTGTGAAAGGTCGGATCGGCTGCGTGTCGCAATCAAGAACAAACGACGTGGAAAATTGAGCATTGGGAACATGTTGCTTCACAACATTGCCCGTTCCTACGTCGCTGATGTGATTAATACGAAACTGGCAAAGTTCAAGTGCGAAACGTTGCAACATTCCTCATGCAGCCCAGACCTGTTTCCTTGCGTCTTCCACATTTGGTAAAATTTGAAAAAACTGCTCAAGGGAACCAGATTCGTGTCGGAAGATGACGTGTAGTCATTTACAGGTTTTTGAGACAGCAACCCAAGGAGTTTTATGAGACGGGAATTACGCGACTCGTTAGTAGGACAAGTGTCTAAATACTCATGGTGGCTACTTTTAAATAAAGTACCCCGTTTATCATATATTCGCATTGGCTCACTCTCATTTGACTCGCCCGCGTATATTTTGCAGAACTCCTGCTTTTTTACATGTGCTCTCTGTTGCGACTACAATTTCGGAGCAATTGCTCGCAATACACGAGCGGTGACAGCTGCTCCTGCGCAATACATCAACATACATTCTAACAACGGACAGCGTCATTGAGATTTTCCCTGGTCGTTGCATATGTACGAAAATGTAAACAAGGTTGTTGAATGATATATATATATATATATATATATATATATATATATATATATATATATATATATATATATATATATATATATATATATATATATATATATGTATATGTATATGTATAGATCCCTCGACTAATTCTGTAAGGAGGAGGCCGAGCGGCAAAGTGAGCCCCCCACGAACGAAATTTCTGGCTACGCCACTGGCTTCAGCCCAGCGGAGCTTGTATACGGCCGGAGTTTAAGAACCCCGCTGCATATGCTGCGAGAGGCGTGGGAAAGCTATGATGAGGACCCAACTGTAGTTGCGTACGTTCTTAGCTTGCTTCAGAGGCTCGGAAGAACTGAAGACCTTGTCGAGAGCCAACTTAAGGCTGCACAGGCGTTGTCAAAGGTGTACTACGACCGGTCAGCAAGGAAGCGTACTTTGGAAGCGGGTAGCCAAGTGATGTTACTGCGGCCTTCTAAGAAAAATAAACTCGAGGTTCATTGGGAAGGGCCAGCAAAGGTTGTATCGAAGCTTTCTGATACAAACTACGAAGTGAACCTAGGCAAACGACCGAGCAAAATCTACCACAGCAATTTGATGAAAGCATGCATTCAGCGTCACGCAGTGGTGAACGTAGCTTTGAGTGTTCAGGACGAGGAAGGTACGGAAATCCTGACCACTGCGGACATTAAGGAAGGTGGTCCCCATGTCCTGCTGGAACAAGTAAAGTTAGAACCTCGTCTAAGCGAAGCCCAAAAGGAGGACTTGAAAATAATTGTTTCTGAGTTTGAAGAGGTCTTTTCCGATCGGCCCGGAAAGACGACGCTAATTGAGCATGACATTGAGCTAACGTGCGAAGAGCCGATACGTAGTAAGCCGTATCGTTGTTCTCCCGTACAGAAACGGATTATAGCGGATGATATTCAGCGCATGTGTGACCTAGGAGTCATTGTGCCGAGTGAGAGCGACTACATCTCACCTCTAATACCAGTCGAAGTACCGGGAAAGGATCCCAGGTCGTGAATCAGTTATCGACGCCTGAATGCGATAACCCGAGATCAGACCTATCCGATACCGAACCTCGAGGAAAGGATGGAGACGGTATTGAAGTCGAATTACATATCCGCGCTAGACCTTGTGCGAGGCTATGTGCAAGTCCCCCTCACAGAGCGGGCCAGTCGCTACGCTGCGTTCGTGTCCCCGAGCGGAACGTTCCACCCAGTCCTGTTGAGTTTTGGGCTCAAAAACGCGCCGTATTGTTTTTCCAGTCTAATGGATCACGTGCTTCGTGGCCTGTCTGAGTACGCACTCCCTTACCTCGACGATGTCGCCATCCTTTCAAACACTTGTGTCGAGCATATGGAGCACTTACGAGTCGCGCTGAGCAGGCTGAAAGAAGCAGATATTACGGTAAAACCTGTGAAGTGTCACCTTGGTATCTGGGGCATGTGGTGGGGCGCAGCCGACGAAGACCATTTGATATCAAAGTAGCCGCGGTCGTGAAGTACTCCCGACCAACCACCAAATCCGAGATAAGGGCCTTCTTGAGCTTGGCTGGATATTACCAGCATTACGTGAAAGGTTACTCTGCGCTTGCTTGTCCTGTAACTGACGCAATTAGAAAGTCTGAGCCAGTGAAGCTGCAATGGGACTCGACAAAAGAGAGCGCGTTTCAAATGCTGAAACATGCCTTGAGCGAAAAACCAGTTCTAGTGGCGCCAGACTTTTCAAAACGTTTTTTGATCCAGTGCGATGCGAGCGACCGTGGCATGGGAGCGCTGCTATGCCAAGGGGATGACAACGGCCATGAACGGCCAGTTTTGTACTTTAGCCGTAAACTAACTTGCAGAGAAGAGGCTTACACTACCTCTGAAAAGGAATGCGCCTGCGTCGTGTGGGCCGTGCAAAAATTGGCCTACTACATTGCCGGTTCCAAGTTTGTGGTGGAGACCGACCACTGCCCACTGACTTGGTTAAATAATATGTCGTCTAAAAGCAGCCGTTTGTTAAGGTGGAGTATGACGCTCCAGCAGCACAATCTCGTCGCTCGCTATAAAAAAAGAAAGTTGAACGCGAACGCAGACACATTGAGCCGTGCGTACTAAACAGTGCTGCCTTCGAACTCCCCGTCACTTGCATTTCGTTAGTTCACGAAACGCTAGTTGTGTCGTTATTAGGTGAGGGCAAAATTTAGACACCTCATTTGCAGCCTTAGCTTAGTGTTTTCTGACAAAGTGATTTCAAGAAAACCAAAACCTTGTTTTGTATCGCAAACATTACGTGTCATGTAGTGACACATTCTTTGTGCCGCTCTTGAGAGTTCTGTATGGCACATGTATCTCTTCTCGAAGAGTGAACTAAATTGGGACAGAGATAAAGCTAGAAGAATTTCGACACGTTTGAGTATGGTATTCTGAAAGGGACAAAATGGCACTTGCTCGTGTTGGGGGTGCATGTCCATTATGCCCCGGCCTCTGAGCCGTTCATGTAACACACTTGTACATACAGCATATAAACGTTTCGTTTACTCACCATCGCCTTGGATCCTTTTTCGCAACAGTGGCGGCAGCGTTGAGACGTCTCCGTCACAACAATGCGTACAGTCAACGCGCGGTCGCCGCGATAGAGTCTCCCGAACCGGCTTCTTGCGTGAAAGGTCGGCAATCGCTGAGCGCGAACTGTGTGAAATATGTCCATATAGTGGGTGGTCTGTAAAACCAAATGGTGCATAACAGAACGAAGCCTCAATGCGTGCAGCCATCGGACGTGTTCACGGCGAGCAACTGCGCATCTGCATGCATGTCCGCGCACAATGGTTTGCCATCGCTTTGAGCGCACTTTCGCACCAGGCCGTGAGCTTTAAGCCGCAGCATTTGAGAGTTTCCCAGAACACTAGCAACCATCGTTGCGCGGGTGCGATCAGAACTGTTCAAAAATAATTTCGTTACAGAAACTTCGACGCCTACGGCGATTGTGATGTGCCGTCGCGACGATTCAATCATCTTTTGTTTTTTAAATTCTTGAACATTTCACTATTATTTCTCAAGTTGCGTCGCACTGTATCTTTATCGGTCTTCTCAGCGTGCGTATATGCCTCTGCTTCTTTTTTGTAATCCAGTGCATTAATTCATAACACAAACATGACCAAATGCCATGCCTTTCTTTAATATGCGTCTTACCGCGCCCTTTCCGCTCCAGAGAACTTGCCAGTATCCAGCATCAACAAGTTCATAGACCAAACCGTCCAGACATTAGCCAGGTAGCGGGCGCGGGCGAGCGTCTCAGTGCGCGGTTTCTGCTACTCACCGAACATCGCACAGTCCCGGCGCCGTAGCAGAAATCTTCCTCACGTGCGTGCTTGCTGCATACGCGAGCTGTAGCCGATGGCTGTCTGCCGGTTCTAAATTTCGCCAGCCAAACTTCACGCAGCTCCTTGCCCTGCGGGTACGTGTGAATAAGGCTCAGACTTGGATCTGTTTCGTACGTGCGGCACTGCGGCACCAAGCAGTAGCCTACCATGCTGCCCGCCTCCAAAGGCAGCCACTACCTATTATAGTAGTTTCAAATGTTGTCAAGCAGACACCGAAGGCGGTAAAGCCGCACCGCTTAATTAGAACCGCCGCGCCGGTGCGACATTACCTTTCGTTTTCAGCTCACTTCGGCGCTTCCGAAGCAGTCGACGCGTCCACGTGATCCCTCATGCCGCGTCACGCCGACGGTGGCGCCAGGTTTTCCAGTGGTGGAGATCGAGGCCAACAGCGATCGAGCCGAGCTCTGCGCAAGGAAGAAACAAATTTTAAGGGAGGTACCGAGTTACGAAGAAACAACTCCAAACACAAGTGGAAAAACGTGAAACCCGTTCAGGCACAATCACTCTGTCCTTAGTCAAACAGCTACGCTAAATTTCAGTTCATTTGCTCCGCCGTACGCTGCTCGAGGCTCCAGGCGAACGCGCTCACCCCTGCACGTTACGAGTTTCGTAAATTGTTGTAAATTCTACAGCTGTTTTATTTTTGTTTACATTTCCAAATGGACTAAAGTTCGTTTCTTACTGCACAGGATTAATTTGTTAAATACAGGAGCGCTTGAAAAACAACTAACGTCTGCTACCGGTATGCGCTTGGGTTTCCTAAGTGTGTGCGAAGATACAAATATATGCCTTCATGCCCGTGAGCATTATCAAGGCTAATAGCGACATACTGACCTTTCCAGAGCCTGTACCTTCACGTCATCATCATCATCATCATCATCATCATCATCAGCCTGGTTACGCCCACTGCAGGGCAAAGGCCTCTCCCATATTTCTCCAACAACCCCGGTCATGTACTAATTGTGGCCATGCCGTCCCTGCAAACTTCTTAATCTCATCCGCCCACCTAACTTTCTGCCGCCCCCTGCTACGCTTTCCTTCCCTTGGGATCCAGTCCGTAACCCTTAATGACCATCGGTTATCTTCGCTCCTCATTACATGTCCTGCCCATGCCCATTTCTTTTTCTTGATTTCAACTAAGATGTCATTGACTCGCGTTTGTTCCCTGACCCAATCTGCTCTTTTCTTATCCCTTAACGTTACACCTATCATTCTTCTTTCCATAGCTCGTTGCGTCGTCCTCAATTTGAGTAGAACTCTCTTCGTAAGCCACCAGGTTTCTGCCCCGTAGGTGAGTACTGGTAAGACACAGCTATTATATACTTTTCTCTTGAGGGATAATGGCAACCTGCTGTTCATGATCTGAGAATGCCTGCCAAACGCACCCCAGCCCATTCTTATTCTCCTGATTATTTCCGTCTGATGATCCGGATCCGCCGTCACTACCTGCCCCAAGTAGGTGTATTCCCTTACGACTTCCAGTGCCTCGCTGCCTATTGTAAATTGCTGTTCTCTTCCGAGACTGTTAAACATTACTTTAGTTTTCTGCAGATTAATGTTTAGACTCACTCTTCTGCTTTGCCTCTCCAGGTCAGTGAGCATGCATTGCAATCGGTCCCCTGAGTTACTAAGCAAGGCAATATCATCAGCGAATCACAAGTTACTAAGGTATTCTCTATTAACTTTTATCCCCAATTCTTCCCAATCCATGTCTCTAAATACCTCCTTTCAACATGCTGTGAATAGCGTCGGAGAGATCGTATCTCCCTGCCTGACGCCTTTCTTTATTGGGAATTTGTTGCTTGATTTATGGAGGACTACGGTGGCTGTGGAGCCGCTATAGATATCTTTCAGTATTTTCACATACGGCTCGTCTACACCCTGATTCCGTAATGCCTCCATGACTGCTGAGGTTTCCACAGAATCAAACGCTTTCTCGTAATCAACGAAAGCTATATATAAAGGTTGGTTATATTCCGCACATTTCTCTATCACCTGATTGATAGTGTGAATATGATCCATTGTTGAGTAGCCTTTACGGAATCCTGCCTGGTCCTTTGCTTGACAGAAGTCTAAGGTGTTCCTGATTCTATTTGCGATTACCTTAGTAAATAGTTTGTAGGCAACGGACAGTAAGCTGATCGGTCTATAATTTTTCAAGTCTTTGGCGTCTCCTTTCTTATGAATTAATATTATGTTAGCGTTCTTCCAAGATTCCGGTACGATCGAGGTCATGAGGCATTGCGTATACAGGGTGGCTAGTTTCTCTAGAACAATCTGTCCACCATCCTTCAACAAATCTGATGTTATCTGATCCTCCCCAGCTGCCTTCCCTCTTTGCATATCTCTCAAGGCTTTCTTTACTTCTTCCGGCGTTACCTTTGGGATTTCGAATTCCTCTAGATTATTTTCCGTTCCATTATCGTCGTGCCCATGGGTGCCACTGGTACTGTATAAATCTCTATAGAACTCCTCAGCCACTTGAACTATCTCATCCATATTAGTAATGATATTGCCGGCTTTGTCTCTTAACGCATACATCTGATTCTTGCCAATTCCTAGTTTCTTCTCCACTGTTTTTAGGCTTCCTCCGTTCCTGAGAGCATGTTCAATTCTATCCATATTATACTTCCTTATGTCAGCTGTCTTACGCTTGTTGATTAACTTCGAAAGTTCTGCCAGTTCTATTCTAGCTGTAGGGTTAGAGGCTTTCATACATTGGCGTTTCTTGATCAGATCTTTCGTCTCCTGCGATAGTTTGCTGGTATCCTGCCTAATGGAGTTACCACCGACTTCCATTGCACAATTACCTTCACGTACTACGACGTTAACGCAGAGCGGCGGGCTCTTGATTGCACTCGTTTGCAGGCAGAGCGATTCGACGCGGACCATGGTGTCTCTAATGGAATAGTGAGCTGTTGGGCTAGTTGGTTTAACATGAGTTTTGCAAAGGGGAGCGCCGAAGTGTTGCGGAAAAAGGAGACGTGGACAGGACAGACGCTCACTTGCAACTAAGCATATTTTCAGAGACAAAACGATCTCACGCAACCTAAAAAGGATCGGCGAAAAACATTGCGTTGACCTCGTCTTCCCAGCTCCTGTCAAGCTTTCTCGGTAGTGCGCTCTTGCAAACTGGCCATAAGAAGAACAGGACCTGTGAAAAGAAACACACGAAACTGATCGCTTCCTGTGCTGCCGAAGTGGTACATAAGATACCACAAGACTGTGGGATAGTTTACATTGGGCAGACGGGGCGCTGTCTAAATGACAGGCTAAGAGAACATTCTTCATTTTTAAAGGCCCTGAAGAACTCGACGCACCTTGCTGCGCACTGCAAGGATTGTGGCTGAAGCCAATTTTCGATGAAACCGAAATTAAATGCAGATCCACAGGCAGACTCGAAAGGGAAATTCTCGACGCAGGCCAGATTCGCGCTCATGCTAACCTTTGCATTAGTGCCCCGTCAGTGTATCTGAAGGATGAGGAATTTCCGCTCCTTGCCCTTGGCTGAAGTTTCTACACCGCCTCCTTTGTAACTCCTCCTCCCCCTCCTCCCCCCCCCCCCGCCCCACCGAAGGTTATTTTTTGGGGGATCACTTCTGTCAGGCCACTTGCACGTGCCGTTGTTGCTACCACCTAGACTACCGCTGTCATTATTGAAGTAGTGATGCATGCGCCGTTGTTAGGCGAATTTCACACATATATATATATATATATATATATATATATATATATATATATATATATATATATAATGTAAATTCTTTTTGTACAATTATCGATGACAGCGCATGCGCAATAACGTACCTGGTGGTTTGTCTCAGAACATTTACTTAGTCGCGAGCAAACGTTTTTCCTGTCCAGGTCTCCTTTTTCCGCAACGCTTCTGCGATCCCCTTTGCAAAAATCATCTGCAATGAACTTGATGCCGCAGCATATGATGTGACCGGCGTTGAACGTAGCCTCGCCTTCATTTACCCACCTTTGCGTCCCTTCGGCGAGAGAGGATGTATGTTTTGCAGCGAAACTAGAGCGCCTGACGTGCTTTGCGGCTCGTCTTGGGAGATCGCCTTATCACCGTCTCGGCAGCCATTTTCCCAACCGTCACACCACCTAAGTCGCTGGAATGACCGAATAGCTTCGTTCATCTGCCCGACAAGTGACCTTTAACGTGCCTTCGAAGGAATCCGTCTCCTCGTGCCTGGCGAACCGGACACCTTCAAAACACTGGATTCAAAACACTGGACACTTGGGAGATCGCCTTATCACCGTCTCGGCAGCCATTTTCCCAACCGTCACACCACCTAAGTCGCTGGAATGACCGAGTAGCTTCGTTCATCTGCCCGACAAGTGACCTTTAACGTGCCTTCGAAGGAATCCGTCTCCTCGTGCCTGACGAACCGGACACCTTCAAAACACTGGATTCAAAACACTGGACACTTGGGAGATCACCTTATCACCGTCTCGGCAGCCATTTTCCCAACCGTCACACCACCTAAGTCGCTGGAATGACCGAGTAGCTTCGTTCATCTGCCCGACAAGTGACCTTTAACGTGCCTTCGAAGGAATCCGTCTCCTCGTGCCTGGCGAACCTGACACCTTCAAAACACTGGATGAACGCCTCCTTACAGTCCTCTCATAATCGCACTCTCCCTTTCCTTCGAGCACCGCTTCTTGGACGACGCGTTGTCTATATATATATACGCACTCTCGTCTCAGCGTATTGTTGTGAGTTCCTCTCATAATCGCTCTCTCCCTTTCCTTCGAGCACCGCTTCTTGGACGACGCGTTATATATATATATACGCGTTGGCTACAGCGGGACGACAGCCGGGCAATATCGTCGGCAGTGGCTAGTACGAACGCCCCAGTAGACCGCCGCGATGTTGTCCGCGACCACGGCTTCGGCTGCGTCTGTGACTGTCCTTCTCCTGGCTTGGTGTGGTGGCACGGATGCGAGATTTAGCGTGTCCTCGTTTGCCAGCCGGAGGCTACAAACGTGCGCTCCGGATCCACTGTCGTTCCGGCTCGAAGACCGGGCGTCCTGCCCTTTCAGGCGGAGTGCGAACACTGTTAAGAATGGCGAGCCGCTAAGCAAGATTGCCACCTTGCCACCCGATTACGACAAGGGGTGCAAGACGCGCACCTCTCCCTCTCCGTCGCTGCAGCTGGGAGGCGTTCAAAGAAGCGGCCTTTGCGTTGGAATCCGCCGCCTTCCTCCAGCCCCTTCGACATTGTGACGGAACTAGTTCGGTGCGTGAACAATGATTCCGGAGTTCCCCAACGCGGAGCTGATTTGACACGCATGGACAAGCTGCCGCGGGAACGACGTATTTTTGTGCTTCTCACGGTTCGGAGTGGCACGGAACAACGAGCGACCCTCGAGCGGCAACGATAGTTCCCGGAACGGCACCCGCCAACGCCGTCGTCGGGCATCAGAGCGCGGTTGCCTTTGTGTACGTAAACTGTTCTGCAGAGCAGCGGCGCGTTGGTGATGAGTAAACGAACAGTCGCCGCGTCGTAGGACCGGCGGATCGAGTGTATAAAAACTGTGGTTGTGCGAATGCTGAGAACACTTCTCTTGAGCAGTCATGTTAGACTGAGTCACTTCTCTCATGCAGTCCTGTTGGGCTAATACTCTTTTTCTCAAGCAGTCATGTTAGACTGATTTAATTTCTGTAAATAAACCCCTTTTCCTCGTTCTCGATGAGAAGCAGTTCTTCACTTCATCAACGATCTCAGCGTAAATAAGTTGGACGACGGCATGGGCCAGCTACCTCCGAATTCATGCCGTACTCCAATCTTGGCAAAGGACCACGGACGATGGGATTGAGCCCCCAATCCTGACAACTGGCTGACAGCGGTGAGATGGACTTTGCGACATGGTGCTGTATCTGCGGTGAGTGCTTGGTTTTTGCTTTGACTCTCTAGGCTTCATTTTGTGGTTGTTCTGTTTAGAACAGTAGGGAAGCTAGATTGTTGTGTGTTAGCTAGGTTGTGTTTTCCCAGCTAGATTTAGAGAGCAGAATCAAGGCAGTAAAGCAGCAGTCATGGAGTTAAGGACACTGCTGAGAGACGAGTAGTTGATTGTTGGTGAGGAACTGGGCCTAGATGTACGCAAGGAAATGCTCAAATCGGAATTATTGGAGCTAATTTCCGAAAAGGCCAGTGAGGAAGAAATTGAAATGGGGTTTGAACTTCTCAAAAAGAGAGAGAAACGGGAAAGAGAAAGAGAAGAACGGGACAGAGAAAAACGAGAGAGAGAGGAACGGGATAGAGAGAGAGAGGAACGCGATAAAGATCGCGAGTTAAGAAAAATGCAACTTGAACTTGAAAACAGACGTTTGGAGTTGTCTCAAGGAAGTGAAGGCGCTCTGGGTCGATCAAGTGAGGCAGAATCGTACCGCATGGACAGGCTATTAAAGCCATTTGAGGTCGGGACCGACATAGGCTTGTTCCTATGCAATTTTGAAAGGACTTGTGAAAAGATGAACTTCGGCCCGAGTACATGGCCACAGCGGTTGCTGTCTATGTTGCCGTGTGAGGCGGCGGAAGTAATCGCCAGATTGAGTGTGCAGGATGCATATGATTATGCGAAAGTTAAGGCTAGTCTCCTGAAGAAATACCGCCTTTCAGCCGAAGCTTTTCGGCAAAGGTTTAGGAGCACAGGCAAGAAAGATAGCGAGGGCTATCCGGAGTTTGCATATAGCTTAAAGGCCAACCTAGTCGAGTGGCTTAAAAGCGCGGAAGCGTACGACAGCAGAGACATGATCATTGAATGCATGTGTCTAGAGCAGTTTTACAAAACCATCCCCCAAGCTGTGAAACTGTGGGTGCAAGACAGAGGTAATGTAAACACTGTGGAAAGGGCGGCTGAATTAGCCGAAGAGTACGCAACCCGTAGAAAGTTGAACGCCGAGGAGGGAAACTGGGACGGTCGAAATGGACCGCGGAAACCATTTCCGTTGAAAAAGAGTGCGCAAACTAGACGATCCGAGCCTGTAGACATGGCGGAAAATCCCGCAGAAAAGAGCGAGGAGAAACTTAACGGAGAAACCGTACAAAAAGAACAGAAAAGAAAATTCGAATCTGTTAGACCAATTCGCTGTTACAAATGCCACAAACTGGGACATATAGCTGTAAACTGCGAGAAGTCTAGCGTAGTTTTTTCCTACGTGGAGGAAAAGGATGAGAATATGGAACTTTTAAGTCCATATCTACACGACCTGCAAGTTAATGGAAAACCATGCCGAGTGCTAAGAGACAGTGCCGCCACGCCGGACATTGTCCATCCGTCTTACGTGATGGTAGATGACTTCACCGGAGAAGTAGCGTGGATAAAACAGGTTGTAGAAGAACACAGCGTGTGTCTGCCCATGGCCAAAGTCAAAATCAGTGGACCGTTCGGGGAGCTAGAGACTGAGGCTGCAGTTTCCAAATTTTTGTCACTGCAGTATCCCTACATCTTTTCGAATCGTTCGAATCAGTTACTGCGTGACAGAGGGCTCAAACTGGGAGAGGGCATAGTAGAGGCATTGACCCGAGGCCAAGCTCGTAAGATCGCGGCGCTTTCGGCTGAAAATGCTCAAGCTCCTCCAGCTGAAGCAGAAAAGGGGATAGCTTCAATACCCGAATCCGAGCTAGGCCCGAGGGACAAAAGAACAGTTGAGGAGAGCCTGCCAGCTGACCAGCTCAATGAGAGCGTAGCACTAGAGTGTCAGAGTTCTAGCGTGCAGGAAGAGCAAGCAGACGCGCTCACAAGCGAGACAGGGTCGTTATTATCACCGGCCTCAAAGAACTTCGATCAACTCTTACGCGTGGATAGAGAGTCACTGGCAGCTGAGCAAAAGAATGATGAGAGCTTAGCTAAATTACGTGACACAGCTAAAGAAGGCATTGCTAGGCGCAACGTAACGATACATGAGAGAGGAGGATTGTTGTATCGGCATTATAGAGATCGAAAGGGTAAGATTTTAGATCAGTTAGTCATACCTACTAAGTATAGGGAGGACCTTTTGAGTCTTTGTCATGGAAATGGGTGGTCCGGCCACCTAGGCATAAACAAATCAAAGGAAAGATTGCTTATGAAATACTACTGGCCTGGCTGTTTCAAAGATGTAGAAAACTTTGTAAGATCATGCGACGCCTGCCAGCGTTCTGGTAAACCAGGAGAGACTTGGAAAGCTCCACTGAAGAGCCTTTCAGACGGCTTGTAATAGACACGGTAGGGCCTCTTCCAAAAACAAAATCAGGCTACAGGTACTTGTTTACCATGCCGTGTCCGGCTACCAAGTTTCCAGAAGCAATCCCTTTGAAAGAGCTCAGCTCCACCGAAGTAGTAGACGCGCTTTTGACAGTGTTTGCACGAGTTGGATTTCCAGCCGAAATTCAGGCAGATCAAGGGTCAGTATTCACGAGCGCACTGACTTCCACATTCTTGGAAAAGTGCGGGGTAAAGTTAATACACAGTTCTGTCTATCACCCTCAGTCAAACAGTGTAGAGAGGTGGCATTCGGTGCTTAAGCGAGTTTTGCGTGCGCTCTGTTACGAGCACAAGGAGGACTGGGAGAACTGTCTGCCGGCAACTTTGTTTGCTTTGCGAACGGTTCCACATGAGGCGACAGGGTTCTCACCAGCAGAACTAGTGTATGAGAGGACACTCCGTTCTCCACTGAGAATGTAAAGAGAGATGTGGGACGAAAGAGGGGAGATTCCGACAGTGGTTGAATACGTGCTAAATTTACTGGAACGGCTAAGCGCAAACCAAGAACTAGTCGGAAAGAACATGGCACTAGCTCAAAAGAACGCCAAATTCTATTACGACAAGAATGCGAGGCTTCGTACGTTTGAGGCCGGCTTAACGATGAAAGCGGAAAAGTGTAGGTTTGGTTGTTCGCAGGTTACTTATCTGGGCCATGTTGTCGGTCAGGACATGAGACGGCCGGCTGAGCTGAAAATAGCTACGATTGGAGAATTTTCTCAGCCGCGCCCGAAAACGGACCTTCGTTCATTTTTGGGACTTGTGGGGTGCTATCAACGGCACATTCCGAATTACTCGCAATTGGCAAGTCCATTAACAGACGCCCTCCGAAAGGGAGCACCGAGTAACGTACACTGGGATAAGGACAAGGAGAACGCTTTCCAAAGTTTGAAAACGCTATTGGTTTCTCGCCCTGTGCTTCGCGCGCCAGACTACACAAAGGAATTCATAGTTCAATGCGACGCAAGCGACAGAGGTATGGGCGTGGTACTTAGTCAGGTCGGCGACGATAACGAGGAGCATCCTATCCTCTACGCCAGCCGTAAACTAAATGTAAGAGAGGAAGCCTACAGCACTTCAGAGAAGGAATGCGCTTGTTTGGTTTGGGCCGCCCAGAAGTTGTCGTGTTACTTGTACGAAGCGAAGTTCATCTTCGAGACCGACCACTGTCCTCTGACGTGGCTCAATGAAATGTCACACAAAAACGGCCGCTTGCTCCGATGGAGCCTCACTCTCCAAGAGTACAACTTCTCCGTTAGATATAAGAAGGGAAAGTTGCATAGCAATGCGCATGGTTTGAGCAGGCTAATTTGAATTCTGCGTTTGAGGGTCCCGCCTAAATTTTAGGGTTACTAGTGTTAGCTTTTCTTTAGGTGAAGAAAATCCCCTCTCATTCAGCAGAATTCCCTCCATTAATTGCTGAATGTGTCAGCTGGAATTTGCTTCAGAAATTGGCATAGCGAAATGCAGCATTTTTTGTTTGCTTCTGCACTTATGTTGTTGTTGTTTTTTTTTTGAAGCCTAGCGAGTCTAAAGTGATAGCCAATGCACGCCATCTCGGCGCAGAGCCGTGTTGTGGGGTTCATTTTGCAGTTGCCTGTCCTTGTTGGATGTTTTGGGGCGGTGACATCAATGCACAAGTGGTAGCTGCGAGCCAAGACATCAATCCCCCCCTGACCAGCAGCCGTTCTCTTCCTGCCTAGCGGTTGTCAGCGCTAGACAGTCGAGATTTTTCGGGCCATGGAGGCGCTGTTAAGAATGGCGAGCCGCTAAGCAAGATTGCCACCTTGCCACCCGATTACGACAAGGGGTGCAAGACGCGCACCTCTCCCTCTCCGTCGCTGCAGCTGGGAGGCGTTCAAAGAAGCGGCCTTTGCGTTGGAATCCGCCGCCTTCCTCCAGCCCCTTCGACATTGTGACGGAACTAGTTCGGTGCGTGAACAATGATTCCGGAGTTCCCCAACGCGGAGCTGATTTGACACGCATGGACAAGCTGCCGCGGGAACGACGTATTTTTGTGCTTCTCACGGTTCGGAGTGGCACGGAACAACGAGCGACCCTCGAGCGGCAACGATAGTTCCCGGAACGGCACCCGCCAACGCCGTCGTCGGGCATCAGAGCGCGGTTGCCTTTGTGTACGTAAACTGTTCTGCAGAGCAGCGGCGCGTTGGTGATGAGTAAACGAACAGTCGCCGCGTCGTAGGACCGGCGGATCGAGTGTATAAAAACTGTGGTTGTGCGAATGCTGAGAACACTTCTCTTGAGCAGTCATGTTAGACTGAGTCACTTCTCTCATGCAGTCCTGTTGGACTAATACTCTTTTTCTCAAGCAGTCATGTTAGACTGATTTAATTTCTGTAAATAAACCCCTTTTCCTCGTTCTCGATGAGAAGCAGTTCTTCACTTCATCAACGATCTCAGCGTAAATAAGTTGGACGACGGCATGGGCCAGCTACCTCCGAATTCATGCCGTACTCCAATCTTGGCAAAGGACCACGGACGATGGGATTGAGCCCCCAATCCTGACAACACGCAGGCCGGTCGGATTCCGGCTGTAGTGCCGACGGTGATGTGCAACTGTCCCGGCAGTCAATGCAGTCTGTTCGGCGATTTTCACTGTCAAGAGGTAGGCGTCTTTGACACGCTTTAATGTTTCGCGTTGGACATTTGTTCACTATTTCAGGAGTAGTTTCCTTGCGGCTAGGTATGTCAAAGCACCCTTACCGTCGTAAGCAGTATCCGACAGCTTCATTGCACACGAACGAATTATGAAACAGGAAGAATCTGCTATCAGTTGCCGTCACAACTGAATAATGTTTCTTGCAGGCATTGATTTCGCAGGTGCTAGGGTTTCGCACCTTTGTTACTTTCGCACACAGTTTTCGAACTTCTAAAACCCGTCGCTACAACTCGCATCCACCAATACATGCCCGCTAATGTATTTTTATGCTTTTGAAATGTCGCTGTTGCACAAGTAATGCTGTTAAATAATATTTCACTTGTATTTTCTACTTTGTCTCTCCTTTTCGCTGTCTTGTATATATCGATATCATACGCCGCACCTCCACCAGAATTGTAACGCACAGTTGAGTGACGGCACTTTAACCACTTTCCGTTGGGCGAACTCGTGCCCGACAAACAGCGAAGCGAGAGCCTCGCTACAACGTACACAGTCTTTTCTGAAACCGTTCCGCACCTCTTCTTCTTCCCTCGGGAACCGCGCTGATGACACGTTGCTCCGATTGCGCGTGCCTTGTGCGCCTGTGTTGCCCGCTTCACTGCGGCGATCTTTCGCAGGTAGCAGTAAACATCTGGAGGGATGCAGGAGGCGGCTGGCACGCGTAATTTCAAATCATCTTGTGTGAATAGGTTCGTTTTTGGCCAGCATGAAATACTGTGCTCCATCATGTTAACTTTGTTGACCGTGGCACTGCGCCTGATGTACAGAGGATGGCAAAGTGATACAGTGCGTGGTGGCTTTTATTCTCCGCCCGTCCATCAACTATATCGTGACAGAAATAAATTATTGCTATCTTACATTACTATTTCAGGCTGGAAATTAAAAGGAAGTTCTGGATTAGGCGAACTCTGGGTAGGCAAATCTGTCGAGCACCGCAGGAGTATTATTCGGAGCTGCAAGTGCAGGGTTGCGAAAAACTCCACTTCTTTTTAGCAATACACCTGATGCATCTTCATCCAAACGGTGACCGCCGTGGCGCATACTTAATTATTGATCGTTTACGTTATTGTGAAAGATTAGTTTACAGAAGCATTCACGCCAATCTTCAGCTATTATGAGCATTTCAATATAGTGCCTGTTTGTTTTGCTATGAGAGGATGACTCAGCAGATACGGTCTGTGCTCGCTGAAAGATGAGGAAAGAAATTTGCTGTGCCATGTTCAGCAAGTGCGTTCACTGATTGGCTCGCATGGTTCGTTGATCGAATTACTGCCTGGTCGGGTATTGGACGGACGGAGCTGCAGAGTAATCCATTTGAACGCGCTTAAGTGCTGTCGTGCTAAACTCGAGCAGCCTATACCACAAGGCTGTTGGTCGAGTCTGTAGACACTGCTTTGCCTATCCATAAACAATGCTTAAAAATTAAGGAAACGTGTAAATTATTGCCGATGTTAGTATTGCTGAAATCGCGCAAGTGTCGTTCGAATTGTTTCAATTTAAGAAAACAAAACTAAACACCCGTTGATTTGCTGTTATCGTCATCGGTCTCGTTTCTTGACTGCACGCGTTTTTCTTTGCAGATACAGGAGAGTCTTCAGGTGGTTTACGTCGAGGGCGCCGGACCAGGGTTTTTCAGGAACGAGACGTTTACGGTGGCGTGCGCCTGCGTCGCCAACAGGACGCAGCGAGCAACACCAGGCCACCTCAGGCCAGTCGGCGACGTGATGGGCTAAGGCGGCGAGGCTCCGGGCCTGTGGCGGGAAGGCGCTACGAGACCGTAGAGCAAGCTGCAAGAGAGAGAATAAACTTTATTGTACGAAGGAACTCCGTGGAGTCAATCTCGGGTGGAGCTCTTGGACGGCCAGACTGCGGTTACGCAAGTGACTGCTGTTCCCCGGTAGCAATAAGGACGTTGCTTCGAACGTTGGACGGGATTGTACTCCTCCAAAATTCTCTGGGGTGCCCTCCCCCACCTTCTTCTTCTGTGGAGTGGTTAGGCACATGCATATTTATTAAATTTATCGTGTTTCAACCTACAACTTGTTTGCGACCCGCCTCACGGTATGGTTCACTGGCTATGACGTACTGCTGCCGAGTACAATCCAGTCGGTTCGATTCCCGAGTGTATTTAGATAGAGGCGAAATGAAGAAAAGAAGAAGAGGGAAAAATAACCGCACGCGTCCGTGTGCCGTGCTTTTCCAGCACTTTATTAGAAGCCTAGGCATGCGAAATAGTTCGGAGTGCTCCACTACGACGTGTTGCGTGGGCGTTAAACCACACAGTTTAATTTGAGCGAAATGTTTTGCCAATAGTTCAAGCACCTCCTAAAAATTGTACGTTAGCGGTAAAGCAACATTCCTATTTCCTTCTTTTCAATCACATATTATCGATGCCGCCAGACGTCAGAGGATTACGCACCAATCAGTGTTTACCTGCGTACTGATACAGAAATCGGCTACTAGCGTTCTAGTGATTGCGTTCAGAGAACACAATACAATTGCGAACTGGAAACCAACAATCTGCTCAAGGCGCACCCATCGAGTAGTAATACAGATACTTGAACCAATTGTGATAAATCCATCCGCAAAATTGTAAATAAGTGCATCCGTGTTCCTCTTATTTTCTCCGAAAGACTTACTCGCTGCGAGGCAAAGCTATGGGTGGAACACCGGTGAATTGCGTAACAGAATTTAGAGTCAAGCACCTCGAAAAGTAATAGTATATTCATCAGTCATCCTAAGATGCATGATCAATATGCCATAACGATCTGGCTTCAATTTTGCAATCGTACCTCTTCTTTGTACAATAAACGCAGGATCAGAAAATATGAAAACCCCACCAAAGTCTTGGCCGTGTACAGAACGCGCGGCGGTGACCTCGGGAGGCAGTGGGTGCTAAGAGTGACACTCGCAGCCTGAAGTAATTGTGGCCCAGGGTGACCCGATTCGCTGGGAAGCGAAGCTCAGGGCAGACCCCACTGAAAAGTCCACATGCACCGCAGGGCACACAGAAGAAAGCCTCATTTTTGGTTCTTTTGATTTATACGTGTGCGACAAAATACAAGAGCGTTCAGCTTTTGCCGTGAGTGCCGCAGACGCCCAAGGCAAGGAACAAGCTGCCGCCGCCGGATTCGAACCCTTTGCTATGTATTGAAAGAGAGGAAAGGAAACCGAGGGGTCTGATTTTCAATAATCATAAGAAGCCAACAAACAATGACACCATGGACAGCGTAGGGGAAATTACTGGTAGTTCTTAATTAAATTGGAGAAACGAAAAATAAATAAAAAGAAAGTGGGTGGGAAAAAAATGTTATGCCTCTCCCGAATCGAGAGTAGATGTAAGCATGAGATGCCTACGGGCAAAACAAACTGGTTGGATATGATACTACACTCTAAAAGCAAAAAGAGTTCCGGGCACTCTCTTTGAGGGAGTATCTGCTTGTCAAATATTTCACTCTCTTCGAGCGTAGATCGACCCTCTTTGAGAGAGACTAGGTCAGCTCCTCCTGACAGAGTTCTGTTACTCCGCAGCAAGGGACCGCTAGTACTCTTCTGCAGACTGCGAATACTCTCCCCACAGGGAGTGCTAGTACTCTTCCGCAGAATGCTAATACTCTCCCCACAGGGGTAATAGGACTCCTCTAGACCGAGTAATTCTACTCTCCCAAGCCGAGTGTTTCTGCTCCCCCAAACAGAGTGCTTGTACTCCTCCAGAACAGAGTGCTAGTACACTTCCCAATAGTGTGAAAGCACGATGTAGATCCACGGTCACGTTTGTAGGGATTCGCAGGACTTACATGTGGGGAATATTTGATTCCTTCATGAACAGCTCCTGCACTTATGCTTTGTGAATGGTATGTAATCCGTAGTCGCCGACTTGCTCAAATGAAATATTTTCTCCTTTAAAAGGTCAGAGTCTTTATTGATCAGTCACAAGACAAACTGAATAATAATATCAGAAACATACTGAAAAAGACATAAAATGGATTACAATGATTCGCATGAACTTTAGAACACAAATTGTAATAAAACATAAGTATGCGTATTCTCTAAAGTTTCATCGGTATTACAGAGTACAAATATCCTTTAATTTGAATTGGCTTCTTTTTTTTTCAAGAATAAAGTATACAATGGAAACTTAAATAAACATAGAACAAACGTGTGTAAAGTCACAAAGTTTTGACACTATGATCGAAGAGAAATATTCACCGCATTACTGGCCAGCAAACACATTTCTGGCATAAAACGCGTGCACTTATATGGCAGAGGTTACGAGATGAGCTGCTAAGCATGGGGCTGGTAATGCAGATAAATTGTGCAAGAAACTTTTTTTCTGTGCCATACTCTAAGACAGCAGTTCAATTGGTAATGTCTTGTACAGCGCATGGATGTTCCTGTCTGAGAGTGCAGTGCATTTAGAGATGTGTTGTTTTTTCTCATGTGAAGCCGCAGGTCTAGCTAGCTTTGCTTATATTTCACATAAAGTTACTCATCTATGGGCTGCACCCCATTGCTTCAAAGTGTGTCTTGTCGTGGTTCTGTAGCAATATCCTGCGCGGTCTCAAACCGGTACAGACGCATATTCTATTTCCTATTCGGTTGGCCTCCTCGTGAAAGTAGTTTCCTGATGCTGTCAGGATTCGTCCGTTACACTTTCTCACAAATAAATAAAATTGAATTGACCATATAATCTAGTGTGTAGCAAATGAGTATAAAACTGCAAGAAACATTGGCATTCAAATCTTGCACATCAAATTCCTTGTCATATATGATAGCTTTTCACTCCCATTACGGTAAGGGTGGTATACTTTTGAGGAGCAGCTTGCATAATTACATAATCAATTGTTTTCAATCGTTGAATATGCAATGTAACTAAAATAACATGGCTTCAGATGTGAACCAAAAATCAGATGTGATGAATATTATGCATCAAAGGCGACATAAGCATAAGTACAGGCAGGGACGTGCACGAAAAAGGCAAACAAAGAAGCAAAACGTAAATTGAGAATAGCACCATCCTATTTTACATACACCTTCCGTGCATATCGATTTTGCATGCGACTATGCATATATTTGCAAAATGAAACAACTATCTGAAACCAAAGCTTTTTTCCTACTGAAGAGGTTAAAATGCGCTAAAGTAAGAAAAATGATCGCACTTCACAGAATCTTCGCCTCAAAACAAGTACACATGTGTCTAGGAAGGTTAATACATCGCCTCACTGTGCACTATATCTTCAGCCAACAAGAATTATGTCTACAGAAGCCGCGAAAATAAGGAACTTTTGATTAGATCATATGTTGCCACCCGCCAATTGATGAACAAGTGTTCTACTCAGATGCTCTCAATTCTTTGCATTGAAGGCATCTCTACTTGCACTAGCATGCTTGGTTGGCACGCAGATTGGAGAAACCACCATTTTACATGTTTTCAAATAATTTTCAATTCCAAGTGACTCTCCGGCTACTAAGGCGTAAGGTGTACACCACAGTGTACACTGTTAAGGGCCTTAATTGCTCCTTGCTTTCCCTTCGGGAGGCACGAGCGGGTCTAATGAACTCATTTCGTGAGCATGCATGTAAACGATAAAGACTTCTTAAACATGTCATTCTTTTCCCCCAATGCTTCCCCTTTCTGGAACCGAAAAGGAAGCCATACTTCTAAACTTAGGTGTAAAAAATAGATTAATGGGAAGACATGAAAATTTGTCTGCTTCATGTCAGCATTTAAAATACAGAATCACAGCGGTTTGTATGTGCACCCTTGCATATACGTGCTGTTAAATGCAAGTTATCAAAGCTTTTAAATGTTTAATGTATGTAAGCACCTAACCAAGCATGAGTTGTTGTTTTTATAGTGAACACCGTCACAGTGCTCACTGTAAGTATGTATCATGCCACTAAGCAAATATGAAATTTCATTGTACCACTATTCATTTATCACATGGATATATATTTTGAGAGGCAAGACAAAAAGCAGTCACTTCTCACAACTAATCAGCTTTTTAAACACATTTCGAACCTCTCAATGACACTTGCTCCTGTGTGTTTATCTCCAGAGAGCATACTTGATTTTGACTTTCCCATCAGAGACAACACATGAGCATGCCATGTTAAGATGTCTGTCTAGAGCACGTGAGAATTTTCATCTTGGTGTGACATACTGTATTTTGATTTTGTTGACATTTAGTCAAATGGTACACCCAATATACGGACATTCTAGCTTTCTTGTCCAAATTGCACGGCAATGTATTTTGATTCTTTGGCATGAGCTCCTCTGCACTACATGAAGTTGCGCTGGGCTGGCTCTTTTGACATTCTTTTGTCCTTGCAGCTGCCTTCTTGCGTTATATAAAGCGGGTGCCTGAAAAATATCGTGTGCAAAAGTCAACACGAGAACATGATGTAAAACATCAAGACAGTCAAAGTCATGGTACTAAAAGAAAGTATTAGCTCTTAGTCTTCCTACTGAAATGCATGCGAAACATCTAAACGACTACAACATTCAACTGCTAAACTACCTTCAATTTTTAGATTTACACAAAAAATAAATATCCCGCAGGTCATCCTCGTTTGGCACCAACGTTAAAACACTCCTGCTAATAAATTGAATATTGGTCATTGCCATAGGTCTGTCATTAGCCTCGTGTGTCGCAAACACCAGAGAGAGAGAGATACAAATGAGAGAAAGGCAGGGAGGTTAACCAGACTTAAAACCTGCGGTTTGCTACCCTGCACTAAGGGGAGGGAAAGGGCAAGTAAATACGGGAAGAGCGTGACAAAAATAAAAGCATGGGAAAAAAATATGAAAAGGAATGAAAAGGGGACATTATAGTCTTCCTAATAGGCCACTGTCACGTAGAAAAGTCAACAAATCCTTGACCGACTTTTGCTGCGACGACAGTTCACGTTGGCATTCCAAAATTGACTATTCTGAAAGTGGCCTGTCGTCAAGGCGTGCCAACGCGGTCGGTAGTGTCAGCTGGTGCGCGCTGTATTGAGGACAGTGGCAAAGCACGTGTTCGATGGTCTCCTCACAGCCGCAGTGTCTGCAAGCAGCGCTGTCGTCCATATCGACTCGGAAGGCGAAGGATCTTGTGTAGGCGACACCAAGCCACAGTCAGCAAAGTACTACTATTTCGAGTCGAGAGAGTCCAGATGGGAGTCGAAGTCGAAGGGATTGATCCAGACGGTGTAGACGTGTATGCTTTAAGCTTGGTGTGTTCCATAAAGTTTTGATGGCTTCATTTGCAAGCACACGCATTTTCGTTGCAGCGTCTGTTCTTGAGAATGGAATGGAGTCTTGCAAGCCCTCCTCATGTGCAGATCGTGCTGCTGCGTTGGCATGTTCATTGCCCATTATGCCGCAGTGGCTTGGAATCCACTGCAACGTGATGTCGTGTCCTTACTCGACGAGGTGGTGAAGCAGCAGTCTGATTTCAAGAACTAGTTGTTCGTGGGGTCCTCGGCGTAAGGAAGAAACCAAACAATGAGGAGCAGCCTTGGAGTCAGTGAACACGCTCCATTTCTTGGGTAGTTCTTCAGAAATTACACGAAGTGCACAACGAATAGCAGCAAGATCCGCGGCAGTCGATGTAGTCTGGTGAAAGAGTCGAATCTTTATGGTGGAAGGTTTTGCAAGAAAGATCACCGATCCTGAAGACCTATTCACCGTGGTTGAAGCGTCAGTATATAGATGATGATGCTCCTTGTACATCTCGTACAGCAAGAGCAGTGAAAGCTGCTTGAGTGCTGGAGACGACAGTGGGCTTTTGTTCGTATTCCTGGTACTATTAGTCGAACCTTTGCTCGAGCCAAGCACCATGGTGGAAACGGAACTTTCGCTGGAGCTGTAAAACTTGATGGAAGGTATGCACGATAGGGCAGTACTGTTTCACTAAAGGAAGCACGTGGTCGATACTCTGGCAGTGAGGCTAGATGATGGGCAGGGGCTCGAGCAAGGTGTCTTACGCGTGCTCTGAGCGCTTCGATGACTATATGGGTCTTGGCTGGGAAATCGTGTGCAATGGCAATGGTTTCAGCCGTTGACGAACACCGCGGCAATCCAAGACACACTCTAAGTCCCTGGGCCTGGACTCTTTCGAGTGTACGGATATTACTTCTGCAGGTGTTGGTCAGCACAGGCAAGCTGTATCGCAAACAACCAAGAAAGAGCGTCCTGCACAGTTGCATCATTGCATGTACTGAAGTACCCCAGACATTTCCTCCAAGAAACTTAAACACATTAGAGATATCCCTCAGACGCTTCTTTAGGTAGGCCACATGAGGACTCTAGCAGAGGTCGCGATCAATGATTACGCCTAAGAATCGGTGTTTCCTGACATAAGGTATGTTTTGACCGTCGATAGAGACATCGTACGATCTCATTGGCTTTCGGCTAAACGCTACCAATACGCATTTTTCGGGCGAGATCTTGAGGCCTTGTTCATTTAAGTACCCCGATGTTGACGTGGCAGCTTTTTGAAGCCTGGCGCGTACTTGCGGCCGTGTCACACCAGATGCCCAGACGCAGATATCATCGGCATACATTGATATTTTAACTGTGTTTGGAAGTCGTTCCGCGAGAACAATGAGTACAAGGTTGAAAAGCGTGGGACTCAAGACACCGCCTTGTGGAACTCCATGGTGCGTATAGTAATGCGATGCTGCGCCAGCTTGTGTTAAGAAATAGAGACCGCCTATGTAAATAAATGGGAGTCCAACAATATTATGGGCAACCTAGGCCCACCGATTCCAATGCTTCAAGTATGGCATCATGAAGAACGTTGTCGTAGGCTCCCTTTATGTCTAAGAACATTGCGACAGATAACCTCTTACACGTCTTTTGGTGTTGAACATAGGTTACCAGATCGATAACGTTGTCGATAGAACATCGGTGACGTCGCAAACCAGCGATGGCGTCCGGGTAGATTTTGTAATGTTCAAGATACCACTCAAGTCTGGCGACGATCATTCGCTCCATTACCTTCCCAACGCAACTTGCCAGCGCAATTGGTCGGTATGAAGTAATATCTAAGGGAGATTTGCCAGGCTTAAGAAGCGGTGCCAGGTGGCTGATCTTCCAATCTTGAGGAGCTTTGCCCTCTTGCCAGGACTCGTTATATATATTCAGGAGCGCACTTCGGGCCCGTTCACCAAGGTGACATAGCATGCGGTAAGATATGCCATCCGGACCAGGCGACGATGACCGATTACATAGGGCGAGCGCCGCGTCAAGCTCTTGTGTCGTGAAAGGCAGATCCATGCGTGAATCTCGTGAATCTGGAATACGGTTCAATGTAAGCGAACCTGTGCGAGTTGGCAGGCGACGATGACCGATTACATAGGGCGAGCGCCGCGTCAAGCTCTTGTGTCGTGAAAGGCAGATCCATGCGTGAATCTCGTGAATCTGGAATACGGTTCAATGTAAGCGAACCTGTGCGAGTTGGCTAGCCCGCAATCATAGCACAGAAGTCTTCCGCCACATCAATGTCTTGTCGGCGCTGGAATAGTGCTAGGGCCTTAAACGGGAAACCCTGTTCCGGAACAGAACTTAAACCTCGCACAGTTCTCCATATTTGAGATAGCGGTTTGCGGGGATCTAGCGACGCACAAAATTTCGACCAACGCTGAGCCTCTAGTTTATCCATGCGGCGTTGTATCGTCTTTTGTATTCGCCTGGCTGTTCTTAGATCCTGAATTCACTTAATGCGTCGATATCTTCTTTCGGCACGACGGCGAATCGCACGAAGCCGCTCCAATTCCAGGTCGAATTCACAATACCTTGGAGAACACGTGAGTGTGCACGTGGCTGTCTGTGCCGTTTTCTTAATAGCTTGTTCAAGTCCACAAGCGAGGCCTTTGTGACAAGCTTCCTCAATCTGGGATTTAAAGACAGTCCAATCTATTCTTCGTATCGTGGTGGACGTATACGTGTTAGACCTTCCCTTGATCTTGAGGTAAGTGGGCATGCGGTCACTTCCGTGCGTTTCAATGTCCAAAAGCCATTTAACATGTTTGGCGAGGCGGTGGGAGACGAAAGTCAAATCGAGGCAGCTGCTGTACAATATTCCCCCCAAAAACGTTGGACTCACGTCATTCAACAGGTAGAGACCATTGTTGGAAACTAATGAAGCTAGTCGTCTTCCCGTCGCGTTAACCTTTGAGCTTCCCCAAATGGTATGGTGAGCGTTGAAGTCCCCGGTGATAATCCATGGACCTGATTGTGTTTTCAAGATGTCTTCTAGTCTTTAGGTGTCAAATCGACTTGGTAGAGACAGATACACCCCCAAGAGTGTAAAGATGACTTCCCTATTTTAACAGTCATGCACACATACTTATTGTCGTCATGAGGTTGCACCGGTTGGACAACGTAAGTGAGTTCACCGCGAATAAACACGACGACCTTGCTAATCTTGATGTCGCTTGATGAGAATATTGTCTCGTAGCCGGATAGTCTCATTGGATGGGGTAATCTTGGTTCACATATGACAATGATTGGAAATCGGTTAGTGAGAACAAATTGACGAAAATCAGCGATGCGAGATCTTAGACCTCTCGCGTTCCACTGAAGGATCGACGCTTCTCTGACCTCCTTACGAAATGACTTGTGATTGCCAGTGATGGCTTCACTCAAGGCTTGCTAGGACGGGGCTTAGCGCGTCGAGCACTTGTAGTCCACTTCGAGCAGATGGAGTGTCAATGCTTGTCAGCATGGCCCTGATGACATTCAGAATGGATCGCAGCACCGGGATCATTTGGCAGTCGACTGTTGAAGCCTCACCAACAGAAGCGGGCTTCGATGGGAGCATCAAGCGTGGAGGGTCCTTAGAAGACTGAGAGCTTGCAAGCGCCGGCCACTCTTCCACGGGGGCAGCCTTTCCCGTCTGAGGCCTCCTTGTGCTCTCGGGCGTTCTACCTGAAGAAGATGGCGTTGGCGCAAGCGGCGCACGAGTTCCACCCTGTCTTGAGCGTTTCCGTCGATGACGACGTCGACGCCGGATCTTTTCTGAGGCTTCTCTATGGGGTGAGTTATCTCCGACCATTTGCTTCAGAATTTCGAACTCTTTTTTGATTCTTGGGCATTCTTTAGACGTCGCTTCATGGGTGCCTCCACAGTTGCCACACCTTTTGTTGCACGGCAGACATCTACCGTGTGTGATTCCGCGCACCGGGGGCACATTGTGAAGTTTGCGCAGGCGCCCTTAACATGCCCGATCTTAAAGCACTTGTGGCATTGAAGCGGCTTTGGGATAAACCGTCGTACGACATGCCGGAAGTGACCGACCTTTACGAGCGAAGGGATGGAATCCCCCTTGAGCACAATCTTCACACAACGGCTGTTGCCGAGCCGGCATACGTGCGTGATGACCACTCCTTCGTATGCCTGTTTGATCAGAATAGGCAGGTCCGAGTTCGAAACGGCCAAGTAAAGATCGTAGATCACACCTGCAGTGCAGGCCCCATCCATAGGTATGACCGGTCGTACTTTTACGTTGCCCAAATCTGTTATCTGTCGTAGCGTCTCCGTGGTTCCACGGGTTGTGTCGACAGCTAGAACATTCTTTCATGTGTTCAGCCGGACTTCCTTGATTTCGTTTGCGCCTTTCCCTCAAGAAAAACAGAGAGACCTTGCCTGTTCAATACTCGAAGGTTGACAGAAGAATCCACTGGCATGAAAAGGATGGTGTGCGGCCAGCGTTCACTACCTGCCTGCATGGTTGACGTACTCGCTGGTGACGACGCCTTGATAAGCCTCCTTTTAGCCCTTCGGCTCCTCACCGACACGAAGCTGTCATCGGATGAGTCGTCACCTGTGATTGAGTAGACCTCTGTGTCTTCGCAGGTGCTGGACTAGGTGCCTCGTTTCCTTGAGGAAATTGTCAATGAAGTGATCTGGCCAGACGGGCCGGCAATAGGCTCTGCGTCCATGGCCACAGGAGTAGGAGTCTCTCTTGAGAGTTCACTGGTGGTTGACCCAGGTGCCTCGACTCATAGAAGAGCTTCCAGTTGCAGACTTCTGGCAGCACGGGCCTGCGGAACGTTCCGCGTCCATCGCCTCAAGCCAGGACGCGGAAAGCGCCCCAGAGTTTCATGAAAATTTGACGAAAACTGGCTAGCTGGGACAGGTGCGTTTTAGCATGTGCCCAGTGTGCCCCCCGCACCAATTCTGGTTCTGCCACTGCTCAAGCAATAATTTGACGATCATATCTGCGAACATGATGCTCAGCAGGTATGAAAGTATGGTCCTCCTGTTTAATGGATATAACTGGATGTGCCTATAAGAAAGGGCAACAAGGCTTGTTTTGGTAATCTTACCCACATTTCAATATTAAGAAGAAAGTTCACTGCGGCCGGCATTTAAGCTTACTAAAAGGCATGAACTTATTTTCATTTATGGGGTGCGCAGCGGAGTTCACTTTTGACAGACTCGACTACTGCTGCAGTTTGAAATCCAGCATTTTACATTTTTGAAGGCAGGCAAAAGTTCCAGTTAGACTGCAGTTAATAGTTTACTAGACCAACTCTTTGTGTGCGACAGACGACTGGTAACACGGAATTAAAGCTACGTTTTACTTTGACATTGTATTTCTCTACTAACCATATCAACGCGATAAACACATTTTGATCTGACGTGCAGTAGCAAGGTGCACACATTACGCTTGTAACCCGCATAGGAGGGGTGATTTAGCTGTTCACATAACATAACTCTGAAACGCCAACTCATATTAGCAAATGCACAGGCATGTCCAAAAGAATAAGCGTATGCAAAGCGTCCCTGCAATTGTAATTCCGCACAGCAGCCGTTATATTCGATGCCCATGCATAACTCGCTGCTTGACAATTCACCGAGTTCGTAGACATAAGTACCCTTTCAGATTCGCACCGGGCTCGAAAACCGCAACAGGAGACATAAAATCAGACATATAATCACACCATTTCAATACATAAGCAAAAACCGTTCAGTCTTAGGGCTAAACACCTTGAGAGCGATTTATTGTGCGACGGCGACGATCAACGGCTTCGAGCGACAAAACGGGCCGTCGCTTGAACAGATCGCTCGGTTCTGGAAATCTAGAAATCGTTGCTCGTCTCGCTGAAGTGTTATGAGCGACTAGCCAATAGTGCGAAACCGGAACTGGATATACGTCGCTCAAATACTACCGATTCTCGCGCGGAACGAGCAAACGATATAACTTTTATACGTGCAAGGATAAGAACCTACTGCAAGACCTTCGGAAATATTTTATGCTACTTTTTACCGTATAATACGTCAATTTGAATTGCTAAAGCACGCGTCACGATAGAGATAGAGAGAGAGAGAGCAACTTTAGTGAAAGTGCCTGCAGAGTCGGTTAGGCTCCCTCCACGCAGGGAGGACATGCTTTTACCGCGACGCGGCCACTACGTCAGTCTCGTGCATTGTGCTCCTCGAGGTCTTGGTTCCTCGCTACTTCCGCGGATCCGAGAGGGCCGCCGCCCCCTTCCTGGGGGTGCTGCCCCCCTTCTACTTCGACGCGTATTTGCAGCCCTCATAGCGGCAACACCGGGGAGGCGTCGCTCAAGATCGTCGCTCGCATGGAGTACGACTTGTAGGCGACGAGCGAACGCGACAGCTATCTCCATCGCATCGCTTGTAGCTGACTCGCGCAAGATCGCTTATATGTGGTTTATACTTTATTCAGCATAAAACGTGGATTCCTCATACGTTTTCAGTAAGTTCAAGACAACGCGCCCAATTGACCCCTTGCAGCCAATGGCGTAGCCAGAAATTTTGTTCGGCGGGGGGGCTACGCCACTGGCCCAACATATATATATATATATATATATATATATATATATATATATATATATATATATATATATATATATATATATATATATATATATATATATATATATATATATATATATATATATATATATGTGTGTGTGTAGCTGCACGTTGCAGCTCAGCCTCCTCCTTAAGAGGAAGCTTTAGCTCGGGTGCTCCTATTTAAGTGCATGTAGAAGGGGAATTCGTTTTTCCCTGCACCCACTTCACCAAATTTGAGGAGGTTTATTGCATTTAAAAGAAAAAGTTTAATTCTAGTGACTACTGACTTCGAATTTTTCATTTATGTGGTCAATTATTTATTAAAAATTGGCCAAAACTGAAAATTTTCAGAAAACGAACCTATCAAGTTTAAAACTCCGTGACTCAACAATGAAAAATGATATCACAATTCTGTGAATTGCATCTAATCGTACATCTACAGCGCACAAAATAGATATGTTACACATAAATCTCAAAAAAATTTAGTATTGTGGAAATACGGCTTTTGCAAACCCTTGTACACAACGTAACAAATTCACGTAAGATACAAATTGACACAGCAAACTTGTCCGCTTTGACTGTTATAATAAATGCCGTTTACAGAACCACAATATCTGTTCTTCATGCATAGCTATTAGTCTGTAAACATCGTGCTTCTATTTTTTCAAACTTTCGAATTTTGCAAAATAATTTAAACAAAATTCAGGCCCTAAATCGAAGTTCTGTTTCCAACAGACACTAGGATTTACCTTTCTCTCTCAAATGCAACCAATTTCAATAAAAGCGATTAGCAGGATTATCTCAGAAAAGCGTTTCTGCGTTTTACAAGTATTTGAATAGGCCGCGTCGGATTGGGCCCGAGCTAAAGCTTCCTCTTAAACAATTTATCGAGGGATCAAATACATGAATAATAACTGCATTGTCATTGCCAAAGATGCTGCAAACGAATTATTGAAAGCTACGCACTGTAAATACAAGTAAAATATGTATTTTTTCATAAAATATTATACTCGTATGTGCCAAAAATTTTGCCCAATATAACTGATATCAATGCTTCCAAATTTTTGTCTATTTATTAAGTAAAGAAAATATCACACGAACTTTAAAACTATATCAGTTCGAAACCAGGAAAGCAGTGCATGCCGCTGATATGAAAAATTAAGAGGCAATGAACTGAACAAGTTGAGGACAAATATGTTAATGAAACTTTGTCATTCAAGAACCGTGCTTACATTCTTGTACATATGCAATGGCCAGTGAAAAATCTCAATGACGCTGTCGTTTGTTCCAATGTATTACGCAGGAGTAGCTGTCCCTTGTCGTGTATCGTGAGTAATTGCACCGAAGTTATAGTCGCGACAGAGAGCACGTATAAAAAGCAGGAGTTCTGCAAGATATATGAAGGCAAGTCAAATGAATGAGCCAACAACGGGGTACTTTATTTAAAAGTAGTCTTCGTGAGAATTTACACATTTCTCCTATTGACTAACCAGTTGCGTGATTCCCGTCTCATAAAACTCCTTGGGTTGCTGCTTCAAAAAGTCTGTATCTGGTTCCCTTGAGCTGTTTTTTCGGTTGCCCCAAAATGTAGAAGTCGCAAGGTGACAGGTCTGAGCTGTATGGCGGATGTTGCAGCGTTTCCCACTTGAACTTTGCCAGTTTTGTATTACCCACATAAGCGACGTAGGGACAGGCATTGTCGTGGAGCAAGATGACCCCATTCGTCAATTTTCCACGATGTTCGTTCTTGATTGCGACACGCTGCCGTTCTGGCGTTTCACAATATCGGAAACAATTGATAGCCTCTCAAGATTTAACAAATTCTATCAGTAATGGACCCTGTCGATCGAAAGAAAAAAAGTCAACAACACCTTTCCAGCGGAAATGATGGTCTTTACGTTCTTTGGGCGTGGTAAATTCGAATGTTTCCACTGTAAGCTTTGCCGTCGTGTTTCAGGCTCGTAGTAGTGGCACCAAGGTTCGTCCCCGATCACAGTTGCAAACAAGAAGTCGTCATGCTCATTGTGATACCCGATCACATGAGTCAAGGCAGCGCGAAACTTCTCCGTCTTCTCGCGATGGATGAAAATCTTGGGGATCCATTGCGCACCAAAGAGCCGATAACCGAGAAGCTCATGAATTATGGCGTGAACCCAACCGTGACTGATGTTCAGACGGTCTGCCAGTTCATTGATGCTTATTCTCCGTTCTTGTTTCATCAGCTCATGAACCTTTGAAATTGTGTGGGGGTGATTGCATGATGGTTTTGGCCCGGTCATGGAATGTCTTTGCAAGGTCCTTTGAACCGTTTGCTCCAACGCTTCACAGCGGTCAATGAAATGCACTGTTCAACGTACACGGCAGTCATATGGTGATTAATTTCTGTTTCGGAAACACCTTCAGCTGTCAAAAACTTCGCGACACCGAGCTGTTCAACTTTTGAAGTGTCCATTATGTGACGCAACCATATTCAACCCAGTGTATGAGAGCATTAAAGAACATTTATCTTCACACCTGCGTGTCACTTTTGTAAATGAGACATGCCGTTCTCCTACGCGCATGCCTCGCAGATAACGAACCGAACCATTATTTCGCGGTTAGGGTAGGCTCACTTCCATTTGACTCGCCCTCGTACATTAGAAATGCAAAGATGCAATGGGATATGCAAATGCGAAAATACTGATTGATAAAGGACAAAAAAGTGTCACTGGAAACAAAGTTCACTGCATGTATACACAAAACCTCGCAACAAGATATTTAAGTATACATATAAGTCTCCAATGAGTCTATGTATGTAAGAAGAAGTAACTGTATATAATGCGTCAAACAAGGCAAATAAACATGTTGCACAATCATAGATTCACAGAATCCTAGATTCCGCCCCCATTCCATCCACTCCACCCGATGTATTGCGCGCGACGGAAGGCGGCGCGCTTGCTCCCCGCTTTTCTCCTTTGCACACACAAGACTGAGCCACCATCGTCGGCTCACCTATTCAACCTCCCCTCCTACGCTTTCACTCGCACATACAGCATGCAGCGCGTGGTCACGATGTTATCACCCTTGGACTTAATACGAAACATGAGGGCGATGGCAGGAATGCGCCTGGAGTGTCCATATAATTGCTTTCGCAATAATATAATAAATGTATCCGGCAACTGAAGCGTCCCGTCGCCCATTACTTTCCGCAAAAGAAGTATCAAAATCGAACTTTCACCATGCGACAATTCGCTGCGCCGCAACAAGGTATTTTCTTCCTGTGAGGTGGAGGCACCGAAATGAAAAAAAAAAGCATAGGAAAGTACGTTGGCCAGAATCTAATGCCTACTTCGGGCACCTAATGGGGCTACGGAAGGAATACCGAAGAAAACATGAGATGCTTGGTCCACTGAGAACCATACGCATACTGCTCAGTATCCTAGAGCGGCGAAACAAGACTTTCCGGAAAGGTTCCGCTCAAGGAATGCGGTGCAATCGATTCCCCACAGTGATGGCGGCGAGCGACCATCGTTTTTTTTTTCTCGTCTGCTAGCCAGAAAGCGTCCAAAACTCTGTCCGGTGAAAATCCACTCGGCCAGAGCAAACCGAACGCGCACCGAAGTGCACCGCACGGTGGTCGGGGCCATACGAGAAAAAATTGGAGGACGCTTAAGCTTCGCCTTCAAGAGTGGGACGCGACAGCGTTCCCGTCGACCCGCCAAGGGGTATAAGACAATGCGCTACGGCACAGCAATCACTTACGATGCGCCCCGCATCGGACTTAGCGCCCACCTATCACGCGGTGAGCGTCAAGCAACGCAGCGTTCGGCGCGGCGACGAAACGTGCGCCTGAGCGAACGAAACGAACCAAAGAACTCGGTGTCTCGGAGGGGAAACGATCTACGCCACGTCGTGATCGGCACGGGCAGAGAGATAGATAGTAATCTAAACCGGAAGCACGGCGAAGCGTCGTCAGGGGAGAGGGAGTCCCGCGACGCGCCTGGCAGCGGTCCCAATGCGCGCGCGGCGCTCCTCCTGTCGGGGCAGCGCCGTACATTGAGAGGAGGGGGTCTTCTGTGTTTGCCGCAAGATGGCTCTGCGTGTGCGGAAAGCGCAGAAGAAATGCAGCGGAAACGCACTTCGCAACTCGTGTAATTGTGACTTCTGTACGTTACATGTTCATAATTACCGATATACACCGCAGTATAACTTTCCACGGCTCGTTTCGAAGGCAACACCGCATTCACTAGAGGCGCGTTTGCACCGCTTGGAAGCATCGAACTCGTGGCTGAGTGGTAGCGTCTCCGTCTCACACTCCGGAGACCTGGGTTCGATTCCCACCGGGCCAATCTTGGAAGTTGCTTTTTATTTATGAAGCGCCTGCCGTGATTTATCGCTCACGGTCAACGCCGCCGACGCCGACACCCGACGCCGACGACACCGGCTTTTCTGCGACACGAGCTCCTTAACGCTATCGCGTTAAAACGTATGCGCTCTGGCTGGCTCTGGCAGCCCGCGGGTAGGGTAGCGAGAACAAAAAAAAAATTGAGGAGGCTCAATGTGTCCTCGCGAATAAAAGTCAAAGTAGAAAAAATTAATAAGAACGTAGTTACTTTGGCTGGCTTTAGTGTCTTGACATGGATGTTCTGGCGTAGGTTAAAAAAAATTCATATTTTTTTATGTGACATGACGGCACAAATGAACCACCCCAATGCTTCGTCTCATTGGACCTCGCTGCCTGCTTTGTCAACTTGTCTGCTAGTGTGTTGATTTGGCTTGTCTCGTTGTATGTTCCGATGTAAGACTTTAGAAAAATCAATAGACCTTTGGCGTCAAATGTTTATAACAACATTAAACCCACAAAGTTCCGCAATCGAAAATCTAAAGCACAACTTTGGAGATGTCAATGCACCTTTCACATCAAGAGCTTATGAGATTTATACCCATAAAGTTTTGCAATTGATATCCATGCGCTCCATAGATTCCGTGGCCTCAGTGAGATGCCGCGGCGAGCCCACTCACCATCAAAGCGCCCTTGAAACTTTGTGCTCGGATGGGACTGCTTGGCGGTATGTGACTCCCGGTGTATGGGCGTTGCCACGAAATCCAGCCCGAGTTTGCAATCTTCGCGGTTAAATGTCTTTTCGAGCGTCAAAAAGACATTCTAGACAAAATCAAGAGTGATTTCCGGCGCCGGGGGTCGCTTTGGTCGGCGGTGCATGGACAGCACGAAAAAATTTCGGGGGGGGCTGAAGCCCCATAAGCCCCCCCCCCCCCTGGCTACGCCCCTGCTTGCAGCATACAGCTGAATGCCTGCGGCACAGTTTCTAACTAGCACTGGTGCTGCACGTAACTCTAGTGGTCGCAGATTATCCATGGGCGAGACCAGTCAAGCGCGCGGCTTATTTATAACAAAAGCATGCCGCAAGCAAAAAAATGATGCCTTCTATCATGGGCCGCCTTAATTCAAGAGCGTTCCGTGCACAGTAGACTCCCAAACTGAATAAATTCAAACGCACAAAACGCAAGCTAAGCTCGCTGCGCATAGGCTCGGAATCATGGGCTGGTGAACAAACCATATTAAACGTCCTTTCGCCTCACGTTTTATTGAACATACCATGGTTCTGGCAGCGTTTGCAATTTTCAAAGCTCTTACGGATAGCGGCAAGCGATAAGATCACATGCAGTTATCGCGACGACTGGCTTTTTCGATCTACATCGAGAGACACAGCGCGCTTGCCTAGTCCGTTGACAATCGTGTCGGCTAAGCGCCGCGACGACTTCCTGGTGATAGCATGTCAGATACGCATAGTGTGTGCCTAAGTTAGAATTCACTTACCATGGAGGATTTGTTGTTATATCCAGCGAATGACGAACGACTATCGTATTTTCGGGGCGACGCGAGATGGCTGACACACGATCTCCCTCGGATGGCCTTCGTTGGTGCTGCTGGACAGACCACCGGTGCTGTGCTGTTCCGCGATGTTGAGCGCGCGCGCGGTGGAGCAACTCCGAGTGAAAAAGTAGAGCGTTCGCTCCGCGTTCCTTTGAACTGTGGCTGCCTGTTCTCTTAGCAGCAAAACGGTGTGTTCTTTGCTCAGCGGAGTGATACATGCTGTCAGGATTGGGGGCTCAATCCCATCGCTCGTAACCCGTTGTCAAGATTGGAGTCCAGCATGAAGTAGAAGGTAGCTGGCCCATGCCGTCGTCCAACTTGTCCACGCTCAGGACGTTGATGAAGGGAAAGACTGCTACTCATCGAAAACGTGGACTACAGGTTTATTTACAGTATTTACATGCAGTTCATCAGTCCAGAATTACTGCGACAGAAAGTACGTCAGTCTAACATGACTGCTTGAGAGAGCGTCTCAGTCTAACATGTCTGCTTAAGAATGTCAGTCGAGCTTCCGCACAACAGCGGTTTATAAACACTCGGTCCTCCCTTGATTAGGAGTTAACGCAGCAAGGCTTCGTGCTGGAGAGGTGCATGCGCACAAATTTGTTCACGCCTTCATGACACATAGCGCAAAATAGCATTTGCCATAAAGCTTCGATGGTTTCCGTCGCATTTAGGTGTAGCAGGAAATGATGTGGTTGATGGACTTTGTTAGGACTTCCAACCGGTGCCGCCACTGTTACGGACTTTGCACCGCTGCACCACGATTACGACTTTGTGGTCCCGTAGCGCTCGTCACCCGTTTCGTGACAGAGCGTTGGTAGCGAAGACTCCGAGCCAGGCGTCAATGAGAATAACGAAAGGGATTTTATACATTATATACAGGTCATTGTACAGGACAAGATCGGATCGGCACTGGGGCCGAGAGCTCACACAAACGCCACTGTTCCCGCACGGCGACGTCCGGCGAAAACGCGTGACACATCTCACCCCAGTCGGGAGCGACATTGTCTCCCGGTGGGTCGGCGGATCCTGTTTTCGAGGCGGCCTCCTCGCCGCTTTATAATCCCCGAGAACCATTGTCACTCAAACGGCCCAATACAAAGTCAGCACACGACGGTCGTCCGAGGGGTCCAACCAGCGACCGCGCTGGCCACCCGGTTCAAAGTTCGCGCGCGCGGTGACCTCCAGGCAAAGGGAGGTGCGGCGCCGGGCTGTCTGGCACACGCTGACACGTCCGAACACGCTGCTCGCCGAGGCTTCTCCCGCAGGACACCGCTGCTTGACGGCTCAGCATCTTGCCTTTTCAAGGGAGAATTTGGGCGCTCGCAGGATAAATTCTGCATCTTGCAGAATCGGAATCCGGGCTTGTGGTAATGGCACAACAGCATCCCCGCCCTCAGATAAGGCGCCGGGAAGACGAGCTGCCTCCACGTGGCTCGGATGCCAGGCGCGCACGTTCGTCAGGCTCGTCCAAGTTCACGTCCAGTGTCGGGACGCCAGGTAACTTCACGTGCCCAGGTCCGACTCGCCAGGACAGGAGCTCTGCTCACCGCGTTGTCGCCAAGGCACCTCGACCAGCTCCGCTCGGGTCGTTCCTAGGACCTTGCTTCTCGCCACTGGTCCCGGTTGGTCGTTCTGCAGCTTGCAAAACCGACCGGCAAAAGGCAACACCCAACACGAACAAGTGCCCTCTGTCTCCCGTCAAACACCAGACAAGGCCATAATCCAAATCAACCTAACTAAATTGCTATCCCCCTTTTTCTCCCGCTGCAACAAGAGGCAGGTGTACGATCTAGTACACAAGGCTGAAACAACCAGTTTTCAAATTAACAACTCAACAAAATAGAAACAATTATTAATCAGCAATAATAATTACAAATGGAATGGTCCCCTTGAAATCACTTGGACCGAAAACATACCACTGAGGAAGCAAATGAGGTCATTCATTTTTCCCGGCGATATTTTCGCGGAATCCGAAGCTGCTTATATTTGCGACCCTGCTTATCCGTGTAGCGGCGGTACAATAAGCCAGATTCTTTGCCAAATGAAACCCTCTTTTTTTTCACTCCCCGTTTGACGCTCTTCCTCAGATCGGCTAATGAACAGTCTTCCTGTTGCTCGCGAATCAGACTTTCTCTTTCAACTGCAGCCTGCTCCTGCCGGCTGGCGGAAACCGGAGCGAGTGTGGAGCCCGCGTCGCCTAATTGCGGCGTCGCGTCTATATCGCGGCTAGCACTGCACGCGTCACTCCCACTCACTTCCAGGACCCGCTCGTCTAGGCCAGCGTCCGAGCTCTGCCTCTCCCGTGACTGCTCGCCACTCAAGTTACCTTGATCAGTCCGTGTGCCGCACCGCCTTTCGCTCACCGACGCTAAGTCAAGTTCCCTCGACAGCGGGCGCGCTTTGGATCGCGTGGGGGCCATGTACGCCACGTCGGCAAAGAATGATTTGCCCTGATCCCTCAGCAGCTGCTCCGAGCTATTTGAGAAGAGGTAGGAAAATTGCTCCGGGAGGGCGGCTGACACAGCGGCTTCGGTGTTAAGTTTCCCAAACTCTCCTTCAATGATAACCGTTGCGATCGGTAAACAGACACTCTCCTTCTCGGCCACTTGCCGTATCCTAACGCACTCTCCCGTAAAATCACTCGAGGAGACGAAAGACGGGTGAACAACGTCCATAGTTGCTGCAGAGTCCCGCAGTGCTCGGCACTTCTTGCCGTTTACCTTAATTTCCTGCACATAGGGCTCCAATAGACGTATGTTTTTGTGAGTTTCCTGTATCGTTGCAAAAGCAATTCTCTCTGGGCAGCTTGCAGCGATGTGCCCTTGCTTTTTGCAATTGTAGCAGGTTAACGGTTTCCGTTTTTCAAAAGAACGCGTCATTTCGTTTCGCTGTTTCGGACCATCGTCATCATTCTGAGATGCATTCTGTCCTTCCCTTACAGTTTCTTTGGTAAGGGATTCGTCGTCCCGAAACTCGCGACGCGTGATTTGCTTCCGTTCGTCGGGCTTCCCGGAAAACCAATCTCTCCTATCAGCTTTTTCTACGCGCACTGCGTTGCTGTGCAAGCTGCGGCGTGTGTAATACTCTTCCGCTAACTCTGCTGCCTTGTTTAGCTTAACATCCTTTAGCCTATCTTGCAGCCAGAGCCGGACATCCTCATCAATGCAACGGTAGAACTGCTCCAACGCGATGCATTCGACAATTTTGTCGCGGTCGTCGTAAACCTCTTCGCCCTTCAGCCATTCCACCAAGTCGGCTTTTAGACGAAACGCGAAGTCAACATTCGACTCCTTGCCCTTTTTTGCATACCGGAACCTCTGCCGGAAAGCTTCGGGCGACAATTTGTACTTCCGCAGTAGCGCTTCCTTCACATCACTGTAGCTCTCAAACGCCTCTTTCGATAAGCAAGTTATTACGTCTGATGCCTCCCCAGGAAGCAAGGCTAACAGATTCTGTGCCCAAAGGGATCGCTCAATGCTATTCCGTTCACACACGTGCTCAAATTTCACGAGGTATTTGGTCATATCCTCTCCGACGACAAAGGGTGGAAGTTGATCGCGTATTCTTGGAACATTAGAAGTGAGACTAGGCGCCGGCGAGTTATTTCGGATCTCCAACTCTTTCATTTTAAGCTCGTGCTCACGTCGCTCCCTCTCTGCCTGCAACTCCCGACGTTCCTTTTCTCTCCTTTCCTCCTTTTCCTCTTCGCGACGTTCCTGTTCTCTCCTTTCCCGCTCGCAACGTTCCTTCTCCTCCCTTTCCCGACGTTCATTGATACCCGCCAAGGCCTCTGCGGCTTCCTCAGCCGTTACGTCCCCAGTCCTCATGACCTCAAGGATCGCATTCTTTCTTTTGGTTGAGCCCAACTCAATGCCCAACTCCTCACAAATTTCGAGAAGTTCCTTCACCGTGTACTTCTCCATCGTTCACACTGTCCTCCTGCTGTTTACCCTTTTTGAATATACCTGCCGTACGCTACTATAACACTACTAGTAAGACATATGCAAGTATTTCACACACTGCCCTGTTTACCCCCTCAGCATCCCCTGGTTTTCAAAACACTCTTACTAGGCTTGAAACACACAAGGTTATCACAATGCAACACCAAATCCTTCCCTAAGCTACTATAACCTGTGTCAGAGAAAGTCTGGTGTTTGAGGTAAACTTCAGGCACTCACCGCGCCGAGGTAGCTGATGCCGGTCAATCCCGTAGCTGCCATCCACTGTTAGGACTTCCAACCGGTGCCGCCACTGTTACGGACTTTGCACCGCTGCACCACGATTACGACTTTGTGGTCCCGTAGCGCTCGTCACCCGTTTCGTGACAGAGCGTTGGTAGCGAAGACTCCGAGCCAGGCGTCGATGAGAATAACGAAAGGGATTTTATACGTTATATACAGGTCATTGTACAGGACAAGATCGGATCGGCACTGGGGCCGAGAGCTCACACAAACGCCACTGTTCCCGCACGGCGACGTCCGGCGAAAACGCGTGACACATCTCACCCCAGTCGGGAGCGACACTGTCTCCCGGTGGGTCGGCGGATCCTGTTTTCGAGGCGGCCTCCTCGCCGCTTTATAATCCCCGAGAACCATTGTCACTCAAACGGCCCAATACAAAGTCAGCACACGACGGTCGTCCGAGGGGTCCAACCAGCGACCGCGCTGGCCACCCGGTTCAAAGTTCGCGCGCGCGGTGACCTCCAGGCAAAGGGAGGTGCGGCGCCGGGCTGTCTGGCACACGCTGACACGTCCGAACACGCTGCTCGCCGAGGCTTCTCCCGCAGGACACCGCTGCCTGACGGCTCAGCATCTTGCCTTTTCAAGGGAGAATTTGGGCGCTCGCAGGATAAATTCTGCATCTTGCAGAATCGGAATCCGGGCTTGTGGTAATGGCACAACAACTTGCTCGAAATGCCTTAATACTCACACCGGTGAAGAGGCTTCATAGAGCTCCCCAGCGTTAGGCTTAAAGCAAGCCTTAACCAGCCATTTTCACTCCTTATGGTCGCCAACTCACCAGCCCTGCGTGACAAAGGGGCTGAGTGGGCCGGAAACGTCCCTGCTCTGTCGCCTCCGCACGGTACGAGCGCGTACTACGTCACGGCTATACCAGATCTGACTTGCTGCGTCTCCATTATGCGTGACTTGTAGTACTTGTAGGGATCGCTAGCAAACCACCGATCGCCCATACGAATCTTGGATCGGCCACCGCCCACCAGATGGCGAAATTGAATCGACTCACCGGTCACATCATAGAGTTTCTCGCTATAACACCTAGAGGGAAACCTGGCGCCACCGTCTAAGGGAGTTTCTTAAGGGGCGCTGTGCCGTCATGGGAATGACGGTAAACGTGGCTGCGAGGCTTCTCTTGGCTGGTGTTGTTATAAACCATCCGTCCTCCCTAGACACCTAGGTGAGGGAAAACGGCAGTTCACCGCCAATTCGTAGCGTCTAACATCATCTTAATTGACCCGCCTTTTTGGAGGAGGAGGGCTCACACACACACGTACGCACTTGTTTCACTGCCTCCCCCCACCCTCTCTCGAGGTGAGACGGTCTTCGCAGAACTGTGTCTTGCTCAAAGGAGGCGCCTCTTATTCCCCGAGCTGACCCCCGCAGAATGTCCGCCGTGGTTATGCACTGTCTTGCGTTTTGAAAAGCGCGTGGGAATGTGCCGCCAAATACATTCCTCGGGAACTCCCCCGCTCCCGAAAGACCAGGTCCGCGGTGGCGAGTTCAGTAACAAAGCCTGGTTCGTCGACCTCATCTCGGCATTCCCGCGACGGAGAGTCGCTGTCGCAGCGTATTGTTTTCCTCACACAGCAGACATCGTGACGCCAAGAGGCTGGAGAAGGACGGTCGCTTCCTAGAAAACGCCAAACTGCTGCTGCAGCTGGCTGAGAAACTTTGCATGTCGGCACCTCGGCAGGCCATTCCTAACACTGGGCAGCTGTACAAGGACCGCATGACGGACTACAACGACATCACGAAGGCCTACCGCCTGGCTCACAAGACTCTCCTACCCCCGCACCCGAGGCTGAGTCGAGCGGAAGCGGTACTACTGAGACAGCTCCAAACCGGATTGCTACCGAGCCCGGGACTGATGCATGGCATGTACCCCGGGACATGCCCGACCGACAAGTGCAGAGTCTGCCGGAGGGAGACGGCAGATTATACGCACATCTTGTGGGACTGCATCAAAAATCCAGAAGAAAGAAGATCAAGAAGGATCCCACCGCAGCTCGAGGCAGCCGCGAAGAGCTACGACCAAGGCGAACAGCTCTGGCCCGTCCAGCAGGTCCTCGTGGAGCTCGAAAGGCGGGGACCCAGCGAGCGGAGACCCGCGCCGAGTAACGGCGACATCGTAGACGACGTAGGCCCTCGTTGGGGCGCGCGAGCGCCCAACTGCAGGCGCAAATAAAGTTCGCTCCCATCCAAACCAATGGCTGGTGTACGCTTTCTTCTGCTATGTGATCTCGTGCAGCCTGCGGGATCGGCCCAGGTTACACACAGCGCTACTTTTATTGATGGGCCCACATCGTAATGAAAGAGGCTACAACGCTTCTTCGGCGGAGTACAACCAATCAATCGTCATGGCATCGTCGTCGCCGTCGCCTTGCTACTGTCGTCACGTACATGCTCGCGTCACGCATTTGATTGCCTTGGACTAGAGTTATTGTATATGCTACCTTTGGTAGCATACAAAGTAATTCTACTTTGGACAAACATGCTATTCCACGTGGTAACGCTTTGCAGAACCACAAACGAAGTTGCATAGCCAGTTCTGCAAAATGCTTTGCATTGCATCTATATATTGACACTGTGCTGCTGGCACAATTTCTTTTTAAATTTTATTTCGAAAATCTCTTCTCCAGTTTACTTCCCCCCACCCCCGAAAGAAAGAGCAAAGAAATAAAAAACTGGTTGTGGAATTTTGAGAATATTTGTTGAGGAACAAAATTAACACACACTTTGATCAGGTTTTGGCGACGGGCATTTCGAAAGTGATAGCATAGTTGCGGACAACTTTCCCTCGCTATAAAGGGAAAGCTACGGGCGCAAAGCGCGTCCAAGTGAGAGCGCTTCTGAAAAGACTTCCCTGTTTCAATGCGCGTTGGTTTAGGCTGTGGAAAAGAAAACATAGGCACCTTAAAAAGATTTATGGGGTTTTACGTGCCCGAACCACATTCTGATTATGAGGCACGCCGTAGTGGAGGACTCCGGAAATTTCGACCACTGGGGTTCTTTAACGTGCACCTAAATCTAACCACACGGGCGTTTTCGCATTCCGCCCCCTTCGAAATGCGGCCGCCGTGGCTGGGATTGAATCCCGCGACCTCCGTGCTCAGCCGCCGAACACCATAGCCACTGAGCAACCACGTCGTGTACAGACACCTTATTAGCAACAGTCAAGTACGACAGAACACACCACTGAATGCAGAGTTTACTTACTTTGCGGATTTTCCCTTCCGCCTCTGGGCAAACGCGAAACCGTCGCACGTGGAAGCTGCCTAGATTCAGCGTCTCGTCCGAGAAACAAAAAGCACTGTGACCGCTAGCGGCCTACGTGGCGCGCAAACACACGTGCAGAAGCTCCGCCCCCCGTAGCTTTCCCTTCACTGCCACAGAAAGTTGCCCCCGAGTATAGTACTTGCATTTCTGGTCCGCGTACACGCTTTTACTACTGCTTGATTTTAATTCCGACGCATCCTGAATAGTAATATAAATGGTATTTTTTTTATTTGTCAAGACATTGCACTTCGTTGCAGAAGTAGCGCCTGCTTCGTCGGCTCATTCACCTCAAAGCAATTTTTGATAAGTGTGCGTGTGTGGGAGGAGGTGGCAGGAGATTCGAGCCTAAAATATTTATGCAGCGCCAAAGCACATTTTCGACTACACGTGAAGCTCGCGAGAAGCGGTTAATCAAGTGCTATAAATTTTTCCATTCCATTCCTGAGCCTATGGCGTAGAAGCAAAATTGGCGCGCACTCGTGTGATCGCGCGTAACCTTGCTACACACAATGTATACGCTTTGTGAAGCACATGGCGATAATCTCGAAGGGCTACAGTTGTGCGGGCACGATGGAGGTATACGTGCGATTGGGGTGTAGCGGCGGCTAAAGCACCTGGCTGCTGCGCTGGGGTACGATACCACCATCGGGCACGTAATTCAAGCATCAGTTGCTCGGCAAAACAGCTGCAGATGCCACGGCCAGGAAAGTGTGGAGTGTCGGCGAAGAGTAAAAGCAGTCAAGGCACGAAGGGCGTTCTTTTTTTAGACCATATAGGCTTTTTTTATATTAAAGAGAGAGAGAGAAAAGAAACATGTATTCGGACCATCGAGGTGGTTGCTCTTGAGGTCGAGTGGGTGGGGTCCTCATTCCAGGACTCCACTGGCCTGGCTGCTCGACGTACTTGCTGGACGAGAGCTTCTTGTCCCGCCAGGGTATCGCCGGTCAGCTGTACCTCCCACCGCTCAAATGACGTGCTAGGCGTCTTTAAGTGTTGAATTTTGCCCTCGCACCCCCCCGAGATGTGAAAGAGCGTAGGGCGTGTGCCGCCGCACCAGGGGCCGATGCCGCGATATGTATGTGGGAACATTTTACTGTATCTGTGTAGGTTTGGAAATGTGTTGGTCTGTATAAGTCGGAGAGCTACGGCATCTTCAGTGCTGAGCTTTTTGTGAGGCGGGGGATAAATCCTGCGGTTGAGTCGCTGGATCTCCAGTCGGTCGCAATAATTGGATGGCAGGGGCATGAAGGTAAAGGGTGGGGATTGATGAGACGATTGGTCTTGCCCCGCTCGTTTGATTAGCGCTCGAGCTAGGGCGTTCGCCCTTTCGTTCCCCTCCAGACCCGCGTGACCCGGCGTCCACGTGATTTGATGGTATTCTTGCAGCCTCGGGCCTAAAATCTGAGCCGCCAGCAGCGGTGTCCATCCGTTCGTAAAGTTACGGCAGGCCTGTTGCGAGTCGGTAACGACATGGACTTCCCTGCCTACCCTGTCTTCTTGCTTTATTACCAGCGCCGCGGCTATGGTCTCAGCCGCAGCTGGGGTCTCTGCCCTCACGGAGGCCGCGAGAGTCAAGGAGTTGTCTCTCCCGTTCACGGCGGCTACCGCGAAGAGGCCCCCCACAGGGCACGCCGCCACGTCCACGTACGTTACGTACGGGTCACCCTTGAGTTGTCGGCGCTGTCTGTCGACGCGAGCCTTGCGTCGTCCTTTATGGAGTTCATGACTCATGGGCTTCGGTATCGGGTTCGCCTTCATCTTGCCTCTGACCTCAGGCGGGAGTGATCGTTGCCCATCGAGGGCACGGAGCTCCGTTAAAAAGTATGCGCGCAGCGGAACGCAGGCGAGTTCCTTGGCGAGGCTGACTATGGCTTTAATAACATGAGCTGCAGAAGACTAATGATTAACTTTTCTTATTAGCACCTTGGAACCAGTTGTATAAATGGAAAATATGTACGCAGCGACATATTCATGGACACCCATCCTTTAAAATAATTTTAAACATGGCAGCTACTTGCTGATGGTCGTTCTCCAGTTCCGAAGCCCATTCGAGGCAATATCGAGACCGAGCGCTTCCCGCTGGACACGTCAGATGGCGACGCACTTCCTTACGCGGTGTAAAGAAGTGCGGGACGAAGCTTGAACGATGTATCCTGCAGCGGCACATCTCGAGCCCGACACGCAGCCGCACGTGATTGCTGCGCAAAGCGTGCCTCATCCGTGGCTGCCGCGACGGGCCGAGACGCTCGGTTTGGAACTTCGAGCTTGTCGTCATGACGAGTTTCCGTCTGGTAGTGGTCCGACATTATAGAGGGGCCAACTTTCCTGCGCTTCCGCGGCGCTAGGTTTCGATATTGGCAGATTTACCGTTGAAATTCGATAATAAGTATCTCGAATTAGGTGCGACATTCGCGATTTTCAGAAAAGGTGGGCGCATTAAAACCAGACTTCCTTCAAATTTGCAAGAAAGGTCAATTTTTTTTAAGTAGTCTTCCGAAGCTATCGTCCGCCTTGTCTAGGAACTCGTCTGCAAAAACGCCACGTTCACGGAGTTTGTGGCGTCTATATAAAACTGTATTGTGGTTACTTTCCCTGCAGAAGCTGCAAATGCATACTTTAACACTTGCGTCATCAAGCTTAGTCACGCAGCTCTTGGAGATGGCAGCTCTCATTGAGAAGAAGCACGCAACCAACGTCAAGAGGGGCGACAAAAATTGCATATTACACAGTACGCATTACATAGTTTATGCGTGACATCGACAAGCGCAGCTTCACAGAACGGCTGCGTTTAAAGAGAGTATCGTAAAAAAAAGAACGGGACACTCTCGCAACATCGATGCTCCCACGTGCGCATACATGCACACAAAAAATTGACAACAGCGCCGCGACGGTCTATCGCGAGTAACACGGCCCACATAGAACCAAGTTTGCTTGTTGCTCATGGCCTACAATTATAGGGGAGTATGTATTGGAATCAACGAACGTTTAACAGGCGCGTCGCGCTGCTTGCGAAAGCCGACCGCAAGCTCCGGCGACGCATCGTTCCAACGAGGTTAGCCCGATTGCACAGTCTCGAAACTCGGGCTAAACCTTCAGGCGACACTTCTCGACGGGGTTCATGCGCGACCCCGCGGGACACCCGAAGACGCGCCCGAAGTCCCGGCTGTGCATGGCGGCCGTGTTGCATATGCTCGGGCCGCGCTCGGCGTCGCCGCAGTTGAGCCAGCAGAAGAACGCGAACGCCACGCCCTCGCCCGTCCACGGCGGCGGGGACTCGCGTTCCGTCCAAGCTCGGTCGCCGCTTCTGGCGACCTCCTTGTAGACGTCTGCGACGACCGCGGCGGCCGCCACTGCCCCCTGGAGGTCGCGGCCGAAGTCGACCTCGCCACCGCCGGTCCCGTTCTTGGGCGATCAGGCAGCGCTTGTTCTCGGCGTAGAGGGCGCTGCCGCTGCCGTTGTTTCGCTCGACGGACGCTGACGCCGACGCTCGCCGCAGGAACAGGCGTCCAAGAGCTGCGCTATAAAACAGGCAGCCGAATATGATTATAGATCCACCGGGGTTACTTAGTGGATATGGCATTGCGCTTGTAAGTACGAGGTCGTGGCCAGGTTCGGTTTGCGGCCACGGTGGCTGAATGTCGATGGCGCGAAATGCAAGAAAAGAAGAAGAAAATATGCTCCTGCGGCGTACATTGTGTGCGCGTTAAGAACCTGCAGTTGGTCAAAATCAATGAGGTGCCCTTCACTACGGCGTGCCTCATAATCAGATCGGGGTTGTGGCCCGTGAGAACCACGGTATCAAATTTAATATGAATATATAGCAGCCACCGTATTTATTGCGAGTTTCGTACTGCTGTTTGCTGTAATTCATTTCTAGGAATCCAAGAGCCCCGGTCTGCAGCGTTCCTATGTCATAAGATACTTGTTTCGTTGCGGACACTTCTTGGCGAAAAAACGCGGATTTGAGCGTTCCCTCTCAATTGCAGGGCGGCACTGGCACTCACCCTTTTTTGGCCGCGAGGCGAGCTGCCAGAGCTGGGCGGAGACCGGATACCTGGACTTGACCTGGAAGCGCCGAAGTACCTCCGTCGTGGGGAACCCAAATCTGGAGGGGTCGTTTTCCGTTGCGTCAGGCTGCGGGTGAGAACGCCGACATAACTACCGAAAAGGTGGTGCTATTAACCAAGTGCAGAGAATTCGATCGAAATTCATTGGTACTACAGTGGGCCAGTAGCCAATATCAACGCCTTTTTCTGCCCTGTGCCAGCACGTTCACATACTGGTATGCACTTGTACACAGTTTGCATTCTGTGTACGTGCAAACGTTGAACAGTTTGAATGCGTTGCAAACAACATAGTCTAATGTAGTGCAGCACTGCTTGGCACACTGTCACTGTTCCCTTCGATTACACAACCTATAGGAAAAAGCCGCGGAAAAACCCCGCAAACAAAGTTAAAACACATCACACTGTAATTTAGTCTAGCCCTATACGAGGCACAATGATTCTTAGACTGCCTACGATCGGAGGAACAGTTTCTTCCGTTGCCTGGACCACGGAGCAAACTCAAGCACCTACCTTTTGAGCCACTGGTAGAGCGTGTTGCCGCGCTCCTGGTCGCGCTGAACTGCCGCATCGAGCCTCGCCCGGAAGAGCCTGAGTTGCTCTTTTGGAGACGGCCTGCTGCTGACGGCGGCTCGCGGAGACCGGGAAGGCCTGGGGGACGACGAACCGGCAGCACGTCGGGGGCTCGCGACGCCGGCCTTGGCAGGGTACGGGGAGGAGGACCGGCTTTTCTTGGGCGAGCTGGGACTCTTCGAAGGAGACGACCTCGCCTGCTTCACGGGCGATCCGCCGCGTCGCTTTGAAGGCGAGCCTTGACGTGCAGCTTGCGAAGAGGACGGCGACCTCGGAGATCGAGATGGACGTTTCTTGGCGGATTTGTCCGGCATGGCGGCGTCCTTCTTCTTCTGCTTCTTCTTCTTGTTCCCAAACAGTGACACGTTCCCCTCGCGGGTACGAGCCACGTATTGAGGTGACAACAACGATTGGGCACGCTCACGGTCAAATACATTCGAAACACTATTGTTGAATGTAATACATGCCATGAATATTTTGATAGTTTAAACTGTGTATCTTAGAATAGCATGGTCAGACATTTTTCAGACAAGCGCGTGGTATGGGGCATGGCAAGTACATGTGAGAAATTCTATTCTCCCTAAAATATACAAGCAGGGGACGTGTTCTGCGACGATCACTTACGACTATACTATCGCCTTCGCATGACGCAGTGCTCAACCAGCAGATCAGCGCGTGCCTGAGGCCCGAGGTGATAGTACCGCCGAAATTGTGATCGTCGCGGAATACGTGCCAAGCACTGCGTTCAACCATATCACCGACAAAAATGCAGTTCACTCCAAAGAAGAAACATTTCAACCAGAAAATCCGTCTAGCATAATTTTTCATACGTGCCGGGGTCTTGCGGCAATGTTTAAGACGACTACACTGGTAATGACTGCAAGCAGCATGTTGGCCACAAACAGAGTTAACAATTTAAAAATAAATCGCTCTGAAGCACCGATCAGCTGATCGAGGCTCGTGTCAAGCTACCGCGGTCAATGTTCACGCGAACGAGGTGATAACGCTTCGCAGTCTCCGACGCCGCCACGCCCCAGGCTTCCCGTTCCACACACCTCGATTTGGCTCCGGTGTGGCAGACTTTGGCCACGGCTTTTGTATTCGCTTCTGGCTTGCACCCTCAGAGACAGAGACTGCGTCCTGCCTTCCACCGCGCCCAGGTTATCGATGGCTAGAAGATCCTAGCAGCTTCACCTTTGCTCGCTAATGCAGAACAATGGCTCTGGCACACAGTGAATATGTATTGCTAACGGACGCAACACGGCAGATAACAAGGTTTGTTATCAGGCTTCTGCGTGGTGTTTTGTTCTCGCACAAGATGTTCTGTTGTGATGATCACTAACTAGGTAAACGATCTGTGATCTTGAACTTTGGCTGCTAGCGCTTGCGACGCCGTACTACTTGTCTAGTTCGTGCAATAGTACGGGCGTGTGACTGAAGCATGGATGCGAAAAAAGGTCAGTAATCGCTAACCGTTGACTCCCACCAGATACATTGGTTTGCAGTGTACTAGCTTGAAAACCTTCGCTTTGTGGAACATGGCGTAATGCAACAACACACCTAACACAATTACAGCTTTTTGCACAATCTAGGGCCATCTGTATATTTCGTTCAGCCCAGTCTGTTGGTGGGTTTGCAGTAGGGATCACGACCACAAGATACTTTCACACGCAGTCTTGGTAAATATGAACTAGCCGTAATGTCCATAAAAGTGATAATGGATCCTTCCCTACCAACCGTATTCACCGGGGCTACTCTCATCAACTGAGGGAAGGCAAGATCCGTTGCTTACAGCAATTTGTTATCATCTTAACTACAAATTATGGGAAGAAAAGTGGTTGCTTCACGGCTTTATTGTTTTTTTCTAACAGCCTTTTTCTGGACGTAACATTATCTTCATCGTTAGACTTCACGAGCCAATAATGCTTTCGCATTAGAAACCCGTATAGGGCATATACATTTCTCAATAGGGTCTGTCCTGACCTTCGCTTCCGAGCGAATAAAGTCAACGTGGTCCACAATGCCATCCGCGGCATAGGCAGCTTCGTTACCCGCGAGGTCCAAGTGTCCTTGCTTCCAGATGACGTAGGTCTCTTGATCTCCTTCTCCTATTCGGTTACAGGTTTCGGTAAGGTTGGTGAGGGCTCTCTTCAACATTTTTTCCTTTCTGGAAATTGCGATACACCGCTTGCGATTTACTTACTAAGACGGCTGAGTCAGCGCACGTGGAAAGGGCGATCGCGATCGCCACTTCAGCTGTGGTTGGCTCACTTGCGATAACCACGGCGGCAGCTTCTTACTCGCCCTGGGCGTCTAGGGGCACTCACGGCAAAGGCTGAGCGCTCTTGTATTTTGCCGCATACGTATAAATCAAAAGAGTGAGTGAGTGAAACAACTTTATTTGGTCCACTATAGACGTGAGCAAACTCAACGTCACCTGGCTAGGCCCACTCGGGGACCATCAGGTGAAACCTGACAGCCCTCTCGCGAGTCCTCTGTACTGCCAGGATTTGAGAGGTCTGATCCTGGGCCCTAATTAGCTTCATCATTTCCTTTTGGGTGAAAGGGGCCCCGGCAGAGGCGGCCCCACAGGACATGTTCGAACAACAAAAAAAAAGAGCCTTTCTTCTGTCTCCAATACGGGGCATATGGACTTTTCTGTAGGGTCTGCCTCGAGCTTCACTTCACAGCGAATCGGGTCAACCTGGGCCACACTTACTTCAGGTTTCGAGTGAAAATCTGAGCACCCGCAGCCTTCCGAACTCCCCGCGCGTTCTGTACACTTCCAAGGCTCTGGTGATTGTACCGATCGTCAAGCGGGATTCTACCTTTTGTGACCTGAGTTTATCGTGCAAAGAAGAAGTACGATGGCGAAATTGAAGCCGCATCGTTATGACATATTGAGAATTCATCTTAGGATGAATGCTGAACATGCTAGTACTTTTCGAGATGTTTGACTCTAAATCCTGTTACGCAATTCACCGGTGTTCCACCCATAGCTGTGACTGCCAGCGAGTAAGGAAGTCTTTTTGAGAAAATAAGAGGAACACGGATGCACTTATGCGCAATTTTAATGACGGGTTTATCAAAATTTGTTCGAGTATCTGGACCTCTACTCGGTGGGTGCGTCTTGAGCAGATTGTTGGTTTCAATTTGGTAATTGTAGTGTGTTCCCTGAACGAATCATTAGAACGTTAGTAACCGATTTCTGTATCAGTAGTCAGATAAACACTGATTAGTGCGTAATCCTCTGACGTCTGGAGGCATCGATAATGTGTGATTGACAAAAAAAGAAGGAATAAGAAAATAGGAATCTTCCTGTACCACTAATGTACCGTTTTTAAGAATTACTTGAACTACTGGCAAAACATGTCGCTCTAATTAAACTGTGTGGTTTAACGCCCACGGGAGACGTCGTGGTAGAGTGCTCCGGAGTATTTCGTATGCCTATGTTTCTATTAAAGGGCACACAGACGTGTGTGTGGATCGGTGTGTGGAAGGGTGTATTTTACCCTTTTCTCTTGTTTCTTTTGCATTTCGCCTCTATCTAAATGCACTCGGAAATAGAACCGACGGGCTTGTACTCGGCAGCAGTACGTCAGGGCCACTGAACCAAACTGCGAGGCGCGTCACAAACTAAACAAGTCATAGGTTGAAACACGATAAGTTTAATAAATATTCACGCGTCTAACCGCTCCACAGAACAAGGAGGTGGGGCGGGGGCACCACAGACAACTTTGGAGGGGTACAATCCCGTCCGAGGTCCGAACCAACGTCCTGATTGCTACTGGGGAACAGCAGCCACCTGGGTAACCATCTGGTTGTCCAGGAGACCCCGCAGCTTGCTGTACGGTCTCACAGCGTACTTGTGCCACAAGCCCCGAACCTTGCCGCCGTAGACCACCTCGTCGGCGACTCGTGTAAGGCGTTCCGACGCTCCTCGACCAGTCCTGCTTGTGACGCAGGCGCACGCCACCGTAAACGTCTCGTTCATGAACAACGCTGGTCCGGCGCCCTCGACGTAAGCCACCTGGAGAACCTCCCGTATCTAAAAAACACGTGCAGTCATGAAACGTGTGATAGCATTGACGATGACAGCGAATCGACGGGTATTTAGTTTTGTTTTCTTTAATTGAAGCAATTCGAACGACACGAGGGCGATTTCATCAATACTAACATCGGCGATAATTTACAAGTTTTCATGCTCAGTAATTTACACAGTATTTCATGTATGACCACAAACGAACATACATACAAGACAACGAAAAGGATAGACAAAATATAAAACACAACTGAAATATTATTTAACTGTATTACTTGTGAAATAGCATCTTTTCAAAAGGAGAAAAATACATTAGCGGGCATATATTGGTGGATCCGAGTTGTAGCGACGGGTTTTAGAAGTTTGAAAACTAAGTGAGAAATTAACAAAGGTGCGAAGGCGTAACACCTTCGAAGTCAATGCCTGGAAGAAACAGTTTATGTAGTTGCGACAGCAACTGGCAACAGATTGTTCGTGTTTCATAATTCGTTCGTGTGTGAGGAAGTATCAAATACTGTTTACGACGATAAGGGTAGTTTGACACACCTATAAACCCAAGGAAGCTAATTCTGAAATAGTGTACAAATGTCTCATGCGAAACTTTGAAGCACGTCAAAGTGACCTACCTCTTGGCAGCGAAAATCGCCGAGCTGACTGCATCGACTGCCGAGACAGTTGCATCGCACCGTCGGCACGTCAGCCGGAATCCGGCCTGCCCGCACGTTCACACTCCGCCTGAACGGGCAGGACGCCCGGTCTTCAAGCTGGGGTGACAGTGGATCCGGAAAGCACATTTGTGGCCTCCGCCTGGGGAATAAGAACACGCCAAACCTCGCGTCCGTGGCACCGCACAAAGCCAAAAGAAGGACAATCGCAGACGCAGCCGAAGCCGTGGTCGCGGACAACATCGCGGTGGTCCACTGGTGCCTTCGTACTGGGGACTGCCGACGCTTGAATCGATATTGCCCGGCTGTCGTCCCGCTGTATAGTGTACGCGTCGTCTCCAAACAGGTGCTCGAACGAAAGGGAGTGTGCGATTGTGAGAGGAAGTCGCAACGAGGCGCCGAGACGATAAGGAGGCGTTCATCCGGCGTTCCGAAGGCGTCGGGTCCGCCAGGCACGAAGAGACGGATTCCTTTCGAAGGCACGCCAGCGGTCTCTAGCCTGGCAGATGAACGAGGCTATAGTAAGAGCCAAGGGTTTCGCAATCAGCGACCGTTCTTACCTCCTTATCTTGAGCTGCGGAACTATTCTTGAAAGAGCTGTAGCTAATCATAACCTTCCAAGTACAGTTAATTGCAGAGATTATTTACACACATGCGTTATTTGCTATATATTCAAAGAATTATGGACGTTGAGTTGTTGTGGTAAAGCAATTGCTGGAATAGATGTTTAGAAAAATCTGCTTGAAATGGTTGTAGTCAGTTGAACAACACAAACTTCTTTAGTTCCTGCTGTTTGCTCTGATAAAATGGAGAATGGCGTAAGACTCGACAAAAGTTGGAGCTCCTGCAGTCAATGCTTCTTGATGCAAGCGTACGAATACGCCAATATATTTCGCCCATATTGTTTCCTGCAATAACTAATAGAGGGAACTGCGGTGCTGCGATTATTCAGCAACCATGCGAATGATGAATACGGATTTTCCTTATGTCTCCGAACTTGTGGCTTCAGGGGTTCTTGTGGCTTCTTTTATTACGCATTATCTGCCTTGACTGCCATAAATTCCAAGGCAATCTATACATATTTGATATTCAGAAGGCAATTAAAATCTGCCAACACGCATAATCGCTGCTAATTCCAGTAATTGACATACGTGTGCACTTTCTCGCACGAGATTGTTATAGAATGTTTTCATTCAAAAAAGTTTCGGTAAATTAGCAACACGACTAATTAGGGCGGAAAAAATTTGTGCGCGTGAACCGAAGAGTGCCTAATGTACCCCTGACGATATTTAACCTGGTAGTATAGCCATGTAGTACCACGAATTCTTTAAGGTCAAACTCCTTTAGGAAGCCTATCGCTCCATTAGTAGGAGCGAGCTCTCGGTTGACCATTTGACACGGACATAAGAACGGAGTTCTTGACGCGCGAGATTTCGTAGGGCTGCCCTAGTCCATTTGGCCCGAATTCGGCACATAGTACGGGCGCACAGAGAGCTAAAGGATGGCCACACGCGAACCAATAAAGATTACTCATCTCTAAGCTATGCGTTCGCGGCACGCAAGCGGCTTTATGACGCTGGCCGAGCACGACGTGATTTCTATATTTGCAATGCCCTTCTTCGTTATGAAAGCTCGAGAACTGCATGACTACAAGTCCGTAAGTTTTGCGTTTTCGACATAGAGAATAATTGCCTGTAGCCGGCTTCGTTATATACATCTTCGATAAATAAATAAATAAATAAATAAATAAATAAATAAATACCACACGTTGCTCACTAACAAATGCCCTGTAACCGTATAGCAGCATATTCCAGCTCTGAGGAGGTCAGGTCTGTCGGGGATAATTCTCCTATTATCGCTGATCCGGAGCTGTGGCTTAACCACACGGTGGCATGCGCTGAAAGTATCCCCAAATTTCCCAAAAGTAGCCCACTGTCCCCGTTAAAGAAGGGCAGAAAATTCCATCTGATATTGGTGGCGTGCCGTGCCAACGATCTTGGAGGCTAAGTGGTCGTAACACTGATAACAAATGTCGAAGTCACCAAAACTTTCGCATATATCTTAATAACGCAAAACTTTGGTAAACCGATTAGCGCAGTTTAGACACCCACACACAATCGCTGCGGCCAGGCATCGCGGATCGTATTGCGAGTCTTAATGTTATGGGGTTTTACGTGCCAAAACCCTTTTCTGAATATGAGGCACGCCGTAGTGGGGGACTCCGGAAATTTCGACCACCTGGGGTTCTTTAACGTGCACCTAAATCTAAGTACACGGGTGTTTTCGCCCCCATCGAAATGCGGCCGCCGTGGCCGCGATTCGATCCCGCGACCTCGTGCTCAGCAGCCTAACACCATAGCCACTGAGCAACCACGGCGGGTTCTTGCGAGTCTATATAGACGACAATGACCGGCTGTAAATACTCTTGCATGGCATGGCAGCTGTGACACGACGCAGAAACTTGATTCAGGGTAGGTTGCAGCTTCAATTAAAATAAATTCTGAGGCGTTAGCGATTGTCCCAAGGAATCAAAAACAGGGCTCACAGATTATACGACAGCTTCACTTCATTCAGGCAACCCTGTCAAGTAGTTCAAAGAGGTTCACGAGACACAGTTCAAACAGCCTGACCGAAGTTTCAACCAACTACACTCGGCACTGCGAGATAGAGCTTGGAATATTCACGCCTACAGACCTCTTTACGCACTTTAAATATCATTATTTTGACCAACCTGCGCATTGAGAAAATGCAACTGATAAACAGACACGTTGCAAGCTTACAGCAAAGGCTAATAAGTGAATGGTTGTAGCAAAAATGTTTGGCACTTTGTGGCAATCTTTTGTCACGATACAAGAGCCTGGGGAGTGTGGTGACTCTTTTCTCCGTGGCTATGAATGCCAACTCCGTAAGGACGTGCAGTGAAGTTGAGTCCGGATCCCGTGAGCTACTCCTAAGTATATTTTCGGTCTCGGTGTAGAATCTGTTTGATGTATCTGGACGGGATGATTTGACCGACTCTTTTTGAAAGCCAAACGTAAACCAGCTGCATTTTTTTCATGCGAAACACCCTTTTTTAAGAAGCCGCCACATCTGGACAAGCTTCTCCCATTTCTGCAGATCGAGTATGTCACTAGGTGGACATTAGGAGCCAGAACAATTTCGCCGATAATTTTGATAATTAGTTAAGTTATGCTAATCGAGTTTGTGATTACTTACTTTAGGGCACGTTTTATTGCGAAACTGAAGCCGATTGGTAGTAAAGTCTGCTGTTTGTGAATTGGTCAGCTGGCAGTTCAGGTTTACGTATGACCATGGCGACTCGGGCTTTAGAAGTGGACGGCGTGGGCTCGATTCACTAAGTCGACATAACTGTGCGTTTGTGTGTGTGCGTGCGTGCGGCCTGAAATGATTATTTTGAATCTCTCAGTTGACAGCGATTGCAACTGTCCATTTGTAGCCACAAATTCTGTTAAAGTCAGTCCAGCCGTTGCCTACGCAGAGCAATTCTTGCGTTTAACGTGCACCTGATTAAAAGAAATCTGAGCTAGACCAGATCTGAAGCTTGTTCTTGAGGGTCGAGGCAACTTAGCATATGAGAGCAAATAATGAACAACTGGGTTTCGCAAAAGAAATGCACAGGGAAGTGCCGAGGTAAAAAAAGACAGTTACTGAAGAAAAATACCATGAATACAATTTCTGTGATTATGCGATGACGATTAAGGCGACTTTAACCGTGATAATGAATTGCCGCCACAGCAGAGTCGGCAAGATCACTGCTCTAAAGACAGCCTTTAGGTCTCCAAAGACATCCTGCCATCGCTTGGATACATCCTGCCGAGCAGGGTATAGATAGCTTTAACTTTACTAATTCATTTACTATGGAATGGACGAATGTTCGCAGTTTCCAATACGAATAGTTGGCGTGTAATTATTTATTCATATTTGAAAATAACTATTCGGAATTTCCGAATATCGAAAATAACCAAAGATTTCGCAGCAACCGACTGTGAAAATCGGTTTACCTTTATCGACCATCCGAACAATGTATTGCAAATTATAATTATCAGGAGCAAAACCAGCGACAAAGCTTTTGCAGCGATGCAGAAACAAAATTGGTAGTGCAAGCTTTGTTTTCGGTTAAACGGTGGGTCTGTGGCGTTGGTTAATACTTCTTGAGTTTGATGTTGTACATATGCATAAACATCCCCGAATGCGTGGGCATTGCCTTCGCCGTTGCACAATTGGTAGCCCAACGCACGCGAATGCGGAGGTTGTGGATTCAGCTCCCACCATCAGAAAGTTTTTTTTCCCTCCATTTCCCTTTATCTTCAAATTTTTACACTTCAGTAAAAAACTACAAATAATTCTTGGTATGCTTTCTTTTTGCACATTATCATTTGGTTTCATATGGTAGCGACTAAATGTGTGCGAGCGTTCTGACAAAAACGGTGCCCTTACGAAATCACGCCCCTCGGTTCCCCATCTTTACGTCCTTAACATGAGAAGCGGTCATTTTCGCCTCTGGTCTGTCAATTAGTCTTTCTCGCAGTTTAGTCAAGTAGCAGGTTTATATCTTACGTTGCAAACAGCGACGATGTTTTCCTTTTAACAGGGCCTTTAGTGTGTCTAAGGGAAACAAACACTTTATTAGCTTTTTCTTTCCCTTCTCTATAACTTCTGGTATTGCTTTAACAACTATTTGTTTGGCGTTTTCGGAACGCTCTTCATACAGCAGCCTGTAATACTTAGAAAACTTGCTTTCGCTGGCGTGATGAAAAAAGAAAAAAAAAACGCTGGCGTTATGAAAAGCGCCGGCAGCGAGATGCAAACTCTTCGTGCTTCCTCTGGTTTCACCACGAGAAAACCTTTCACGGCCAAATAAAGGAAAGCAGTCGTGAAAGTACTGGGAACCTCAATCGCAGTATTGAGGTTATGTATTTATGGCAATGAAAAACTATAAAAGCTGCGATTCAGACGACCTGCAGACAAAGCCCATAAAACGATACACGATACAGCCCCCATTCTAGCCCATATCTACATTACCTCTATTGCTGAAGGCATCTTTCCATAAAAAATGATGATTGCTAAAGTCATTCCAATATACAATAAGGCAGACAGGCTCAATATTCAAAATAATAGCCCAACATAAATGTTGCCGCACTTTTCTAAGGGACTTGAAAAAATAATATTGATTCAGTTATCCTTCTGTGAAAAATATCGTATTATTACGAAAGCTAAGTATGGCTTTCAAAAAACAAATCCCCACAGTACGTACTTCTAGACCAGAAAGACCATGAACTGCAAAATTTCGAGAGGAAGCTACTGACAATAGGTATATTTATAGATTTTACACAGGCCTTCGATCATATTAACCATAACTTAACTTTAACAAAATTTGAGACTTATGGTATCAGGGGCCTCCCACCGCAGTTAAGTCATATTTAGAAAAAAGACGGCACTATGTGCAAATAAATAACTTTAAATCGTTTCCTGGAAAAATACAAACATGAGTGCCGCAAGGAAGTTTTCTTGGTCCGCTGCTTTTTAAGTTGTATATAAACGACGTTGTTCTAATCTATCCGAAGGCAAAATTTATAATACATGCAGACAATACTAGTGTGTTTATTTCATCGGAATGTTTTACTAGCTTAATAAATAGCGCAAACGAGTTCCTCCAGAATATATCCCCATGGTCTACACAAATCTTTTTAAAAATAAGTTCACATAAGACAAAAGGCGTAACTTTGTATGCGAAAGGCACGAAGATTCCACAAAGCCACACTTTAGAGATCAACTAAGGAATCATAGAAATAGGCAATGAAATTAAAGTTTTAGGTACGTACTTCCCTAGTGCGCTACCCCGGGATTGACATGTACACTCTGTAGTAAAAAAGCTTAGCCGTATCACAGGAATGCTAAACAAGAACAGATATTGTCTACCAACATCTGTAAAAATATTAATTTACCACTCATTATTTGCATCACACATTAATTATACACCCCTTGTGAGGGGCACAACAACTGAATCTAACCTCAGTAAAATACACTTACAACAGAAAAAGATCATACGTAATGTTGCGCATGAAGAAAACGAAGACCGGTAAACGTGTTTGCGGTCCCGAGTGGGGAAAGGAAGAAGAGAACGACGCTGAGTTGATCATTTTTACCTCCATTTTCTGTACACATAAGTAAAGTCTGCCCGACTCTTGGCCAATCCCCGCGAGTGTGTAAGCGCCAAACTCATCAAGGACATCATCATCATCATCATCATCATCATCATCATCATCATCATCAACTCAGCGCGTGACAGTATCATAGCAAACGTGCCGTACCACAATCACAGTGAGCACCTCTTTAAACACTACAACCTACCCACAATCTACTCTCTGTACAACCACTCTCTCCTTTGTATATGGCACTCAAACTTAAACTCTGAAAACAGCGTATTTAATAAAATTGCTTGTCTGCAAACAAAAAATACATCTACATATATTACCCGTCATGAAGAATATTGGTATGTACCCCTTCAAGAACCAACTATGGCTTGCAAATGACGAAAAATAAATTACCCAGATTGCTTGATTCACTTCATGATGCCGGCATTGACATCATTAACATACCACGGTCAGAACCGTTGTCACTTATGCGAACCTTCTCCTCATTAGTGAATCAAGTGTAATGTCTTTTTCACCTGTATTCACATATGCATGTTAAATGTTGTAATGATTGAATTTTTGCTCATCCTCTTCTTTCTCCTAATCATTCCAGTATTAATCGGCCACCATTTTTTTTCACCTTTAATTATGCATCGTCAAGTGTACGCAGTTTTCACTTTTATCTACGTGTTGACAAGTGTATGTAATGTGGTGCTGTGTACTATCTGCATTGTTCTTACTTGCCATTATCCAATTTCCTCGTTTCCCTACTGAAAGTTTTCGTGAATTTATTAATTATTATACTTACCGTTTATATGTAATGTTTCCACATGCGGTTGATTGCGCGACTCACTGCCACCATGTAACACGGGGGCTTAGGACACCTCAAGCTGCCTTACTGCTGCTTTTCTTTTAGCCCCCGCCATTGTATATGTAGCAATGGAAAGAAAGAAAGAAAGAAAGAAAGAAAGAAAGAAAGAAAGAAAGAAAGAAAGAAAGAAAGAAAGAAAGAAAGAAAGAAAGAAAGAAAGAAAGAAAGAAAGAAAGAAAGAAAGAAAGAAAGAAAGAAAGAAAGAAAGAAAGAAAGAAAGAAAGAAAGAAAGAAAGGTGTTCCTAGTATGAAAGACCAACTAACCCGAATCAATACCTAGATCAAGCCCTGAATGACTACTGCCGATGTGTAGATGTGGAGAAGAAATTTACCAGCTCGAACCGAGTAGACCCTGTGTGCTATATACATACCCGTGATGAGTGCCCTGAAGGACGAATGTGACCGAGACTCCGCGTGCAGCTGGTGGAGACGTCAGACCCACATTATAAGGGCTTCAAGTGGCTTTCTGAGGACTCGCGTTATTTTGGTCGGGACTCCAAGCGCCGTATTTCCTGTTTTCAAAATTAGGGTGCAAATGCCCTACTTTGCCTCCCCCCGCCCCCTCGACCTCCAGTTCTGGGAGTGGGTGGCGCAAGTGCCCCCTCCCATCCCGCGCCCCTGCGGTAGATACGCCTATGCATTTTAAGATTAACTACGACATTGCTTCGCTGAGAGTATGGCTCCGCCGCACTACAACCTTGACGTGAGGCGAACATAAGCTTCAGGGTAAGTCAAGCTTTCGAGGTCGGTCCCACTGGTGACAAATAAGGGAGCCCGCCTCGTAAGTCACACAATAATTTCGGTTCTCGCGAATAAATATAGGCCGATACTTGCGTAAAAACATCTCCCTATGCGTTTCAAGTGAACGAAACTTACTGATTTTCGACATATCCAACGAACGAAAGATGCCACTGTACGACGACTTCGAAAATTTTACGCGGACGGACCTCCTTGTGTAGTCAAAATAGAGGTGTTTTAAGACGCTGTTCAATGCCGATAAAGCGCTCAATAAAGAGACATGTAGCAAACCGTCCGGTAAAAATAGAGCTTGGAAAAAAATACATCAATAACGTTTGAACTGTGGCAAACTTTTGATTTTATTACAACAAGCGTTCAGAAACGGCGGCTGGTTCATTGCAGATATAAATATGGGAGCAGTCAAGACATGCGGTGAAGTTCGGTCCGGATCCCGTGAGCTATTCATTCGTAATGTTCTCTGTCCGGACAGAGAAATCTGTTGGCACATTGCTCGACGGGAGGAATTTGACCGACTCTTTTGCGGCCGAGTGTAATCCGGTCGTTTTCTTTTTTTTTTTTAACAACGAACACCAAAAACAAAAAAGAAACCACGACGTTAAAGGCGCAAATCGGCAATCGACAGTCGAGGACTTGGTTCTTTGTTCAGTAAGAAAGAGGTCCCCTTTATATCTGTGAGCCGCCAAACATATTGAAACATAATAATAAAAAAAAAACTTGAAGCGAACTATTCGAATTAGCACCCCAATATCAAAGGTTCAAGTAATTTTCGATTAACTAAGTTCAAACTATTTCTGCACCCTGCATTGGCACGGCTATCTCCCGACACCAGTAATGAAGTATTAAACCTCTTCATGCAAATCAACCATAGTTTATCAATCACGGCTATATCTTAATCCTTAATAAATTGTTTTCGTTTTGTTCATTTTTTTCTAAGTTGCATTGTTCGTCTTTTAGTGTTCATGCTTTGATTATGTCCTGCACAACTGCTTTAATTCTGTGCCACAAAAAGAGAAATTCCCCCTGACGGTCGCAGGAGACGTAGCCAATATGCATTTCACAAAAGTGCACAAGCCGCGAGTAATAACATACATATAACGGTTGTCTCACGTAAGTCTAGCCAAACTTTATATATATGCAGATGTCGCGTAGCTGGACAGAAGCAAAGTAATGCTGTTTGCCGTTGCTTAGAGGTACTGAGATAATTTGTTTCAGTTCGCCTAATTAAATAATTAGTTTTAACTAATTAAGCAACTTTTCAAATATTATAATTAGATAAAAAGTTTCAACGGGAAAATTCTAGAGCACCATGCAAAACTGCAGATCCAGATGTGTATCGTGCGATACGTGGTACACGAAAGTGGTTTCCCAAGCATAAAAGAAGCCGGCGAATACTGGAAATAAACACAACTACACGCGAAACACAGGGAAAATACACAACTACGAACGTTTTTTGACACATTAAAATAGAAAAGGAACGGCAAAGGAGGGCAAGGCTCAGTAATTATGTGCAGCGCTTGTGATTGGACAAGGAACGTAAACGTTTTGTCACAAATTGCACTTACCAAGTTCCACCTCTCCAATTTCTACGAAATATAAACCTTCTGTGCACCTACAGCTGCACGGTGTCAGGACATTGGAAAGCATAGCTGATAAAGGCTGTATCACACTTTTTAGCTCTTGATTGTGATTTTTTTACAGAGAATGTGTTTTATCCAACTGTATTTACCATCGCACAGAAAGTTTCCGCAGTATTCCAGCATGTTTCGCTAAATTTGCTCTCGTTGGTATGTCTAGTTCTGCCAGGGCAACGGGCTAAATTCTGTCCCGTTCTTAAGACGCACTCATAACCAGCGTTGCCGCATTTTTGTTGGCGCGTGTCGGTAAACTACGATATAACAGTGGCTAACTGCGTGCTAGATTTTCCTTCAAAGTCTCTTAAATCGTCGCTGAAGCTATCTAATGAATTAAATATCTTGGGCATTTTGAAAAAGTCTGCTAATGTAGCGGAAATAGTGTATACTAAAGCATTTCAGATCTGTCTAGCGTTTTTGCTGGAGAAGATTAAACAGTAAGTTTACTGGCATAATGTATAGAGCTTTTATTTACTAATATATTTAAATAACAAAGGATTAGGCCAGCTGAAATTTTGCATTTGCCTACAAATTCTAATGTTGCAAGACTAGGATGAACAAGAAACAAAGGTAACCTGGTTTTCTTAGCACGAAAACTAAGACGCTTTCCATTGCACTACACCTGCAAATTTTGCAGTTCTCCGCACTCGCGAAAGCAAAACAAAGCTCTTCGACAAGCGCTTGATGGTATGTTGTTAACAGGGTGATGGCAAGTGTGTGATATTTGCATACGTCAACGGCTGGTCTGCAGCGTGCGTCTGGTGAGGCCAGAGGTACGCTTCTACCCAGGCGCCTCAGCCCCCTTCTTTTGCAGAAAAGCGTCGCGCAGTATTTCTTGGCCGTGAGAAACGAAAGTGGTGCATTCAGATTCACGCGAACCAGGCCAGCTGCTCCAATATGTACACGCCTTTTTGCAGTCTATCTCTCTGATTATGCATCTGTTGCATCCTGAATCTCGCCCTACACTTTATTGCGATTAGTTCGGTAAACTAATGTACGGCTACGGTTGTGAACGTTCACCAATCAAACAAATTTAGTTATACCTGCTGGGTTTAGAGCAGTTCAAATTGCTTTATTTTCCAAGATAAATAAGTGTAGTTTGTGGGAACAATGTGAAGCCATTTAGGACAACCTTTAAGTGCGCCTGTTCATAACACATGCACGATAACAGCAGCATTGATGTGAAGACAATCATCATCGTCATCGGCTTCATCATGATCACATAGCCCACGCGCAGGTCAGGCAACCGGGCCACTTACTTGCATTCCTTGAACAATAAATCACGTCGTAGAAACCAATTCGCCAAATTTCACTTCGGTTGAAGTTGCAGTTATGCCAGGGTAGCGGCATAAGGGTCTTATGCTCCTCATAAAACTCACTCATAACGGTCTGAAAATTTTCCGTACGTAATTCATTTCACACGTCATATTTAACCCACCCACATGGAACATTACCTACACATTTCCCATACGGTCCTCGTAATTTACCCGAATATAAACAAGGTGCCCTGTTTAGTTCACAGGAGACACCGAAGAAACTAACTACGAACCTCGTATGACGCACAAGAATAGGGAATAAACGATGGTTCAGTAAGTTTTTGTAACGTTTCAGTTCAAAGCAGGAATGTGAAATTTTCGTAACGCATTCCACTTAGAAGCTTCCCTATTTTGACGGAATGCGCAGTTCGCATCTTGTGCAGTTCTTTTAAAGTCTGTAAAACATTATGAATAAGGTCAGTATGACACACTAGAACACATGAATAAGCAGCTTTCTACAAAGGATGTTGTGAAGTTATTAAGCGTTTATCATTTATGGCTTGCCACACAGAGGAAGCTTCCTTCTACAACAATATATAAGCACCATGCCTTGCATAGCTTACCGAGGGGAACCGGAGAAAAACTAAATGCCTTGCACAACGCACAAAACTTGGGGAAAAAGCGAGTACGCAGTAATTATTTGCAGAGCCCCATATAAGTGACCTACACAATTCAAACTATCGTTTCACGACACTCAAAACGAGGTCTCCATTTTCTCATCTTCTGAAGTATTTGCCTTTCTAGCTCCAGCCAGACAACATGATCCTAGTTTAGTTCTTATGCAGAAGCAGCCTAAAAATAAAATTGGCAGAAAAAATCATCACAGGCGACTCATGCCGATACGAAAAAGTTCGCGTGAGTGTTCTAATAGCTTTCATAATAATTTCATAGTGATTAATATTATTTTCATAATGGTTTGCGCTGTAATCGCATTTTAATGTCATTCAAATGGCTCTGCACAATTGCGACATCGCTTTCGCCAACATACCTTGAAGAAGTCGTGATTACACACTCAAATTTGACATTGAGGTATAAAAGAGGATTTATTAGTTTTAAGACGCGCTTCGCATGGGCTGCTGCTTTTATCGTGAGTTATTGCGGTTAACCTTAACCAACCTTCACGATTTTGTGCCACTGAACTCAACAAGGCAATCGGCATCGAAAGTCGCCAGAATTACCACGGTGAGTGGATTTGTTTACCTTGACGCACCGAGCAACGAGCACCTCGGCATATTCGAACACCGTTCTCCGAACGCCGCACGCGCCCCAGGAGCGGGCCCGCGTGGCCTCGCGAGCACCGAGAATGGCAGGGGAAACGAACGGCAGTGCTCACGAAATGGACATAGAGAACAATAGCCAAGACTCCACAGCGGTCCAGAGCAACATGGAATTCGATGAGAACAGCGGCAAGACGCTGAGTCAAGCTGGCCCATGGTTCCAAGCAATCAAGGCAAGAAAAAACAAGAAGGCGCTGAACGAGGACCGCATACAAGAGACAGGAAAGCAAGAAAACCCCCAGAACCAGCAAGGAGGACTGAGCGCGAGGAGCAACCCGAGAGTAGAAGCAAGCATGCAAGCCACCAGCAACCACCAACGGCAGCAAGATCAGGGAAGCCGAACCAACGGCAAGCCACCGCCGCGACGCGTGACGCCGCCGCTGCCAGAGAACGATTACAAGGTGGTCTACCGACCAAGAACCGGCATGAAACTGTCAAGCTGGCCGGACGAGAAGATCACCGAAGGACTTGCAAGGGCAAGTGGTTCCCCTTTCAAAGAATTTTGCGCGAACGTAACCATCCAAACGCAGTGGAAGCAGAACCTGATAATTGCCAGCACCGCAGACGAGGACTACGCACTGAAACTCGGTTCCATCAACGGCATCGAACTTGGGGCGGCCACATACGAGATGACGCCGTACATCAAACCGCTCCCAGGAACAGTACGTGGAGTCGTGCACGGCATCACTGCGTGTACGACGGAGAAACGACTTGCGGAACTGCTGGCAGCCAACAACTGTGGCATCCTGCATGCGAGGATGCTCGGCAAATCCACCTCAGCAGTTATCACCTTCGAAGGTCCGCACATCCCTTTCTATGTGAAGGTGGCCGGCTCGTACACACGTTGCCGCCCATACCGCAGATCGGTACAGTATTGCAAGGCCTGCGGAGAAATCGGCCACCGGCAGGACGTATGCCCCAACCCAGACAAACACATATGCAACAAGTGCGGGGTGCAGAACCCACAAACAGATCATGATTGCCAGTTCCAGTGCAAACTATGTGGGCTACCTCACGAGACGGCAAGCAAGGAGTGCGAGAAAAGGCTCAAGCCAAGACCCCCACCCCTGTACGTGAGGGAGAGAAGTAAATCAAGAGGCCGACAACCACCTATAACAAGGGAGACAAGTTCAAGCTCCTCGGAATATCGAACAAGTAAGCCACAGCAAGAACAGCAGAAGATCAGCTGGGCGGAAGTGATAGCCGGTTCCAAGTCGACAAACGACCAATTTCCCTCACTGCCGACACAAGAGCGAAATTCAAGATACGAGGAAACCATCGCCTCCCTCAGAAGGCAAAACGCCGACCTGATGAAGCGGAATGAAGTGCTCATGAAGCGTCTAGAAGAGCAAGAAGGACGTCAGGAGGAACGGGACAAAAGAGCTCAGGCCAGGGAACAAGCCCTGGAGAGGAAGCTCCAACATCTCATTGAGCAATTGCAAAAACAGCAGACACCGACCATAACGCCAACGCCGCCGAGGGAACATACTCCCCCGATAGAGGACCTAGAATCGGGAATAGAGTACAAGGTGAACAAGGCCCGAACCGAAGACAAGACCGAACTGAGAAATGAATTCCGAGCCGAACTGGCTCAGGCCGTCGACACCATAAGCAAGTCTGTGGCAGCCACCGTCCAAGCAGCCTTACAAACGCTCCGCCAGGAGATCAACCAGATGGGCAACGAGCTCAACCAACGCATCTCCATCCTAGAAAGGGAAAAAGAGCAGGCAAGGAAAAAGCCAAAATACCCCATCAGAGAAGCCCAGATGAACGAGACTCTGAGAAGCCAAGATGGCGAATAAAATAGCAAAGAAGAAAGAAGCGACCGAAACCCTCAAAATTTGGCAGTGGAATTGCAGAGGAATAAATCGGAAACGGCAAAATTTACTTCACCTATGCACCCTACACCAACCTGACGTCATCGCGTTACAGGAAACAGAGACAAATAATATTACGATGCGTGGCTACAAAACGCACATTGCCCAAGGAAGGACCAGGACCGCCGTCCTCATCAAAAAGCACTACACGACGCAGCAGCACGAAATCAACCACAGAATCGAGCACACTCTGATTGAGCTGGTTCCTCCCAAGAAAACCCTGCAGAGCCTCTACATCCTGAATGTATACAGTCCTCCGCGCGACACGCTAAAGGACTTGGACAAGTTACTGAGAGAAGTGAAGAAAGTCACCGACGGTCAGAAACTTCTCGTGGTGGGCGACTTTAACGCTCCACACGTGGCTTGGGGCTACCGATCAACCAACAAGAAGGGTATGGACGTGCACAACGCGGCACAACACCACCAGCTGACGTTGTGGACCGATCCTCTAATACCAACTAGAATCGGCAACAGTGTCTCCAGAGACACCAGCCCAGACCTGACCTTCTCCACTGGCTTCAGGCAAGTCGAGTGGTCGAGACTGGACGAGACTCTGGGCAGCGACCATCATATCATCCAGACCGAAATCATGCACCACAAAACCCCTGTGAGATTAGGTCAAGCCAAAATTACAGACTGGCCTGCTTTCCGCAAAGATGAACACCCCAGCAACCTAGAGAACATCGAGGAGTGGACCAAGAACGTGATGGACTTGGTTACCAAGTACACAAAGACCATCCAACTCACTGCGGACAATCCCGAAGTCGACCCACACCTACTTCACCTCTGGGAGGCCAGGCGAGGACTTTTGAAGAGATGGAAGAAGCAGAAAAGAAACCGCAAACTCAAGATCCGCATTGCCGCAATCTCGCGGCAGGCGGAGGAGTATGCTGAAAAACTAGGACGTCAGAACTGGAATCAAGTGTGCGACCAGTTACAGGGAACCCTCAGCAACCGAAAGACCTGGGCCATTTTAAAGACCCTTCTGGCGAAGACGGAATCAAAAACTGTCACGGGGCAACACATACAAAGACTTATACACAACTTCCAGGGAACCGAAGAAGAAGCACTCGAAGCCATCACTGCGAAATACATCGGAGACGAGCAACAACGGAAGACGCAGCCAGTCATTCACCCGGAGTACGAGGGGGAACCCAATCCGGATTTAGACCAACCTTTCACCAAGTCGGAGATCGTGGCAGCCATAAGAAATCTCACAAGAAACACGACGCCCGGCAGGGATAAAATTAACAACAAGACCCTCCGTAACCTGGACGATGGGGCGACGGAGAGTTTGCTAAAGTATATCAATGAAAGCTGGGAGACGGGCAGTATACCGGCTTCCTGGAAGCACGCGGACGTAATGATGATCCCGAAACCCGGCAAGCCCATCAACCTACAGAACCTGCGTCCGATCTCTCTTACGTCATGCGCGGGAAAACTCTTCGAGCACATGGTCCACAATCGTCTCTCGCCCTACCTGGAAGAAGGTGGGCACCTGCCGAACACTATGTTCGGTTTCCGGCCTAACCTCTCCACCCAGGACATTCTACTTCAGCTTAAAGAAGAAGTCATCGACGGCCTCAGCACATGCCACAAGAGTGCCATTCTGGCACTCGACGTGAAGGGAGCCTTCGACAACGTCTCACACGAAGCAGTGCTAAACAGCCTACAACATACCAACTGCGGACGGCGGACATACAACTACGTCCGGGACTTCCTGACGGGTAGAACGGCGACCATAGGCCTGGGGAATCTCAGGACCAAGAAGTTCCCAGTACCGCAGAAAGGAACCCCCCAGGGGTCGGTGATCTCCCCGTTGCTGTTCAATATAGCGATGAGGGGATTACCGAACCTCTTGGAGAACATCAGGGGTATCCGTCACGCAATATATGCAGACGACCTGACCATGTGGACGTGCACGGGATCGGCGGGCGAACAACAAGACGCCCTGCAGGAAGCCATCGACAGGACCGAGCATTATCTACACCACTGCGGTCTTTCATGCGCGCCGGAAAAGTCGGAGCTCCTGATCCTCAAAAAGAGGACAAGAGGGCGGCCTCCGCAGGACTCACCTGACCCAACGTTGACACTAAATGGAGTCAACATACCCAAGGTGGACACACTTCGTATTCTGGGCCTCACTTTCCAGAAGGACGGTGCCGGTCTCGCCGCCATTAAAAAACTGCAAGCGACAGTTATCCAAGTCGCGCACTTGGTGCGAAGAGTGACAAGCAAAAAGCACGGCCTGAAAGAGCAGGACACAATCAGATTAATACAAGCCCTGATAATCAGCAGAGTCACTTACGGCACCCCGTACCTGGGTCTCAAGAACAGCGAGAGAGACAAATTGAACACCCTAATACGAAAAACCTGCAAGCTGGCACTGGGGCTTCCACCGACGACGTCGACGGAGAAGCTGCTCAGCCTGGGCATACACAATACTTGGGAGGAACTTGTAGAGGCCCACAAGACCAGCCAGATAGAGCGACTCAAGCTCACCAGCACGGGTAGGGACATGCTAATAAGACTGGGCTACCCAGTCGAATATGAGTCTACAAAACAGCGGGTTCCTCTACCCCTGAGGGAGAAGATCAAGGTGGCCAGCATCCCGAGAAACATGCACCCTGAATACCACAGAGAAAGGAGGCGAGCGAGAGTGAAAGCTCTACGTAAGGCCTACGAAGGACCAAAACAAGGAGAAGTCCGATACACCGACGCGGCAAAGTACAAGAACAGAGCGGCCCACGCTATCAGCGTGATCAACGGCCAAGGACAAGAGGTAGCTGCGGCCTCGGTAAACACTACAGACATCGACTGCGCGGAAGAAACGGCGATAGCCCTGGCGGCCACTACGGACCAGCGAGAGGAAGATCTACTCACAATCATCACCGACTCGCAAACAGCATGTAGAAATTACCAAAAAGGCCGCATTTCCAAACAAGCCCTGAGCATCCTCGAAAAACGAGACAATTTTCCTGAACTGTACATTGTCTGGGCCCCGGGACACGAGTCCCTGGCAGGTAATGTAGCGGCTAATGCCGCTGCCCGAGATCACATTCTCCGGGCTATCCCACCAGGTTCACGAGCGCCGGTAGACCAACAAGATAGCGTCCCGAAAAGATACGCCGATATCCTGAGCCACTACAGGCTGAGTAGGAGGATCTATCCGCCCCCGCATCCCCAGCTGACAAGAGAAGAGGCGGTGATGTTCCGAAAACTACAGACCGGCACATTCCCGCACGGCACCCTGCTACACGCGATGTACCCTACGAGCTATACCCACAAATGCGCTTTCTGCTCTAGGCCCAATACCCTCTACCACATGGTATGGGAATGTCAGCAAAACCCATCGACACCGCCCATCACCGGACCAACCGTCGAGCAGTGGGAGGCCCAGCTGACAAGCTCGAGCCCTGAAGACCAGCATCGCCTGGTGAGCAGGGCCAAGTTATCAGCTCAGGCCCACGGCATCCTGGACTAGGGAAGCCGCCCACCTCGGACGATTTTACCGTCGGCTCATTTCTACTAATAAAGTTTATTCCTCCTCCTATTAGTTTTAATTTTTTTTTTTTGAAGGTGATAACAGACTCCGACTGCCACGCTATGTCGACTACCCCAGGATAGAGATTCAATGGCTCCGTTATTTGAAAATCCAACTGTTTCATGCTGTAACCCATGCAATCGTTGGACTCGACCGATTCAATTACTTCACCCTAACCCGTCCCCTCCCGTTTAGGTTAAGGCTTATTTTGTTGTTCCAAAAAAGGGTTAGGCGGTCGCAAACAGCTTGCCATTATGCAAGCTGCGGAAGTGCCTTGCGTCAGCTTTCTCCGCAATGCAAGCGCATCCCGCGCGTCATCCGCTAGGGCGCTTCGCGGCGACGTACGAAAGACAATCCTCGCTGCTCAAGCAGGGAATACCTAATAGACAAAAACCTTGCCTACGTGGCAACTGCATTCCGAAAGAAAATTTGGCCTGTTGGATAATCCGGTGTGCAGGCGAAAGTGCCCACTTTCAAAAGTGGGGGGCGAGGGGAAGGCGAATAGGATACTTTGCCCCCAGACCCCACCGTCAAAAGTTCCCCTTTTGGGGCAAGTGCCACCTCCTCCTGCCCTCCCCCTGTAAGTACGCCTATCGTCACAAATGTAACTTGTTACATGTTCTCGCGTACAGAAAAAAAAAACTGGGGGGCGGGGAGGACAAGTAGGATACTTTGCCCTCAGACCTCACACTGTCAAAAGGTGAGGAAGGCAAGTGCCCCCCCTCCCCCCTGCCCTCTTCTCCCGGGAATAATGCCTATGGTCACAAATGTAACTTGTTACATGTAATTGGTTACAGAAAAAAAGTGACTGAATTACACTCAGTGTTACCGAATAAGCAATGTAATCGTTAAATTACAACATTACCAAAAGGCATAATTGATTCCAAGTCCCCATTTATATGCAAATCGCTACGTACAAGTGTCAGTATGAGGTATATGATAAAAAGAATAAATGTCTACAAAGCCGCACGAGTACACAGTGTTTATTAAAAAAGTTCTTTAGATAATATTACTACGCAGCAATATCAAAGAAAAGTACTTGATTTTCTCCGACTGTCTTAATAAAAAACAAAACATTGTAAAGGAAACAACGCTGTCAGCCAGATGCTTCTTCGCGATGTCTTAGTTCTCCGAGAAAGATGCCAATCCACAGCCTCAGCAACCCGGGATTACAATGCATACAACACACGACAACGCCAGTTTTTTCATACTAGGAAACAAACAAACAAAAAAGCTTGATGACTGAGCTTAAATGGACAGAGGCAAAGTGAAATTCCACGGCACACTGCTCAACTTCTTCAGGTGTCGCCTTAAAACATGTCAAACTTGCGCACCAACTTGACGGTCAGGACCACCACCTCCTCGTCCCTGTCGGAAAAGAACCCACGCCCGCACAGTTCCTCGAACGGGTACGACCGGAACCTGTCGAATCCTTCGTCGAGCAAAGAGGCCCGGCTCTGTCGCGACACCACCCACGTGGGTGTCAGCAGCTGACGACCTCCCAGCGGGAACAGCTTGCGCGGCCTCGCCAGTGACGCCGACCGCAGGACCCACGGGTTCAGCATGTCCACGCACTGGTCCGCCGCCCCGTAGACGCTCAGGGCGGAGTTCTCCTCCATCAGGACCAGCTTGGCGTTGCACGTGCCGTCTGGAGTCTCGCATCGGGTCGTCCACACCTCCGGGTCCAGCGGCGACGAGAGAGCGGCATCGGCGGAGTCTACGGCGTCGCCCTTTCTAAACGCGACGCTCAAGGTGCACTTACGTTTGCGAACCATGGAGAAACAGGACAACGGTCGACGCCTCGCACTCGTAGCAGAGGCGGCTTCGCGTCCGGAGGCCGTTACTCGATTCGCCCGAGCTGCCGAGGCATCGACGGAAGAACTGCCACGCAACAGGCCGACGCCTTCTCCGGTCGCAGCTTCGGGGATCAGCCTCGCCAGAACCTCCCTGGCGTTGCTCATGTCAGCCTGAAGAAGCGACGTACGGGTGCCCAGTGCTCGCGTGTGTTCCAGTAGCTCGTTCATCTTAGACTCGAACGCTGCGTGAAGGACGACGGACGCAGCTCTAATGTTTACGCGTGAACTTTCATCAAGGGAGGGGTGGGGGGGTCATTGGACGCCTAGATGGCAGGCAGTTGAAAACATATTTCATTGTTTACCAAGCATCTACTGCACTGTATTATTCCACGGTTATAATTCCAAAGCTCGCTTCAAGCTATGCCTACGGCCTATATACCCCCAGGAAATGCTAGGACGGCCGCCGCCAGCTGTCGTGTCGTCAAGCTCAAGAATCGCGCCCCGATTGGCTGCCGACTTTTTTTCAACTTCGGAGTACCCTCTCCCACCTAGCGCAAGCACCGCTCCAACACAATCCACTTGGCCGCTGCCAGCTGCCTCTTTTACTTCTCTACATCGCATGCATGGTAGGGCTCTAGGCATGTCCGCTGCTCTTGCATGGCCTCAGCGAGTGCGCGCCACTATTTTTTGTGACTAGTCAGGAAAACAGTACGGGCTCCTTCTAAATTTGTGGCGGAGCACTTCTTTAGCGAATTTAGGAATAGGAATTGGCTCAGAAAATAAACTTGGAGTTCCGCAAAGGCCTAACGAACTTGTATATCAGGGGCTGAATTAACAAAGCATTTCCATCTAAGCGCTCTTTCCCGTTGGCCGGTTGCCTTGGCTTATGACTGGAGTGCTGGAACTTCCCCTTACGAATAATTCTAGCATAAGTGCTTTTCGTGAATATGGGCCCAGAAATGCAAAAAAAAATATCATTAAACAACTCGAAAATATACGTAGATTTTCGCAGTAGGAACAGTGGCGCAGGAAAAGAAAGCCTGAAATGTTAAGTAAAGGGGTTCCAATAAAAGGTCAAATGTCAAGAGAGTAAGCTTAATAGGTTAAGATGTAAGTGTTAAGTGAAGAGGTTCGACACTTGGTTACCATCTTAAGGATTAAAACTCGACGAAAGCAATTTGGAAGAAATTACAGAGAACGTCGTTGCTAATGACATGGCACGCGTGGCTCATCACACTGGCGCACTGTCACTACTACCTCTATTGTCGAGTGACATGCTTAAACATATATTGCGGTCAGTCGTTCGGGAAAACTTGGGCCAGTATTCGCAAAAGGCTCCAAAACTAACGAGCGAATTCTAGCCAGTCCTGATGCCGGACATGTTACTAGCGAACGCGGCCGGCTAATGGAAAGCAGACCTTACGAACGAACAGTTTTTTGAATCCGGCCTTTGCTTCGTAAACGCTGCGGAAGACTCCCGGTTATATGCCATGTACGCCAGCATGCAATTCAACATAGCGAATAAAACATGCCACGCTGTTAAAACAACAATTCATAGACATCGGCCAGGCATCGCTTATACTGAGCTTCGTGTATAAAACGCGAAAAACTGACAGCGCTACGTATTTCCTTGAAGAAGACTCGGAGCCATCTTTCTTTACATGGCAAAAATATGACGTAAGAGGCTTTCTGTCAAGCTTCGTGCTTTAGATAAAAGACCCATTTCATTAGAATATTTCGACCAATGACCATAAGAAAAAAAATTCAATACTACAATTTTAGAATGACACAGGGATACATAAGAAATCACTGAATAAGACGACGGTTTCTTTCGTCTCTTCCTTCCTGCTTGTATTTTCCCTCTTCAACAAGGACAACAATATTTTCTTTTACGCGCTTCCTTCTATTTACGTTTTTTTCCCTGTCTCTTGTGTACGACGCGGACTCAAGTGCTGTGCTTGGAATGCGGCACTCTAAAGAAACTTGCTCCAAGAATATGCTTACTTTGTTCACATTCAAAATACGCAAGCATTCACTGCTTTCGTACGCGAACATCAGAAGTGATGTCCCTGCGCATGTTTTTCCACTCTCGGTTTGTGTTATGACCGTTATGAGCATAACGATCATGTGAGCTAAGTGGAGTAACCAGTGCCACGTCGAGGCACCAAGCTCTTTTTAGATCCAGTTGATAAAAAAAAGTATATCACTAACTGCGACTCTAGAACAAAGTCTCAACAGTTACTGATATCCATAAGTTTTATTAGGGTGTTCTATTGCTTAGTAAGACCTATGCATGGATGAATGTTTTTTTCTTAAACACGCTGAACACAATGTATTATTAGTTGCTTTTAAAGTCCTGCTTCTAATGACGACAGAGCTTATAGCCTATAAAGAACAGACGGGGAACGGGACAACATATTTCTAAAACAATTATCAAGTGTTCGAAGGCTATGGTGCGTTACCAATAATACAAGGCCCCTACAGTAATACGATGCGTCTGTTTCGCAGTCCACGTCGCCAGTAGCATCCTTTCGCTCCGAGAAATCAGAACTGTAGCATACCCGCAAGAGTATCTTGTATGGGAGCATGTGGCACAGCGTGTCGTCCGCCGCCAGGAGCGCTGTCGCTTGCAAGTTGGTGGCTCCACCTGGTGGTGGAGGTGGGAGGCGCCAAGCATCCGCCACGGTAATGGTCCGCCAGCTTCGAGCGCAGTTGCGTGCTCTGACAGCGCGGGCAAGTGACCGCGTGGAAAGAGCAGTCCTGCTCGAAGTGATCCAGCAGACCTCGCAGTGGGCCGGTGAAGTCGCACCCGTACCTCGCGTTCCAACATCTCACCTGCGCGTAAATTCAGAAAATTACAACGTTTGCTCCCGGTTAAGTCACGAAGAGCGGTGTCTTTCCTTTCCGTGAACACAGTGGGCGAAGTGCTGACGCAATATGTTAAGTCAAGATCGCATTTTGGCGCAATGCTTGCAGCTTGCGAGTTTTTAGGCCGTGGCCACGTCTATAAAATCATGTTGAAAACATCATGGGAATGCCTGTAAACAAATTTTGGCAGCCACTGCAACGTCTTTCTTCGTTAAGTGTTTTTTTTATTCTTTTGATTTTAAACACACGTCGAAGCAGAGGAGCCGCCTTGTAACGCAGCATTGTACACGTAAACACATTAACACAATAACTTACTTTATAGACCTCGGCCAAAAGGAAGTCTTCAGATCACGTAATGCTTCCATGGAAGACGATACAGGTACCTCGAAACGAGTGCGTAGGAATTGAAGGAACATAAATTAGTCCTTGGTGCATGAATCGAATTCGAGACCACCGCATGGCCAGATTAGGTCACCTGACCGAGAGTGCGCGTGGGTAAATAACTCGAAAACTTAAAGCGCAGCAACGTTCACGTGAGATCACTCCCATATATCGGTCGTGTGGTTGGTGGTAACTATTTCATGAATATGCTCCTTTACACCAGCCTCGCATAATTTGGCGGTGTTCATATTGTAAAAGAAAACGCTGTTAGAGATGCCCGCGCGACAGTGATTGTGAATGATTGTGTTTTTGCCTTTTCGCCATAGAAAGTGGTCGCGTGTTCACAGAATAAGCAGTTAGAAGTGGTGTCGTGTATGTGCACGTTATTTGCTTTCGCCGTCCTTGTGTGGCAAATATTTAAACATTGCGATTTATTGACACGCCCAATTTGTTACCGTTGTTGCCAGTTCTTACTTTATCCGTATACACAAGACAGCTGTGTTGTGGTAACGAATCAAGTTTCGCCTAAAATACGCGCAGACATATGGCCTCTTGTTGAACAGAGATGATAAGCTGGCACAAAGATAGACGTACAAGAAGCTTATATAATAAGGTAAGACGAAGCCAGGTTAGAATCGATATTCATTGTGATGGGCAGCTAACTTTGCTCGCCTCCGTAGCTGAATCCCTATGGTGTTTTACCGCTGAGCACGACGTCACGAGATCAATCTATACGATCAGCTGCCCCTCCCTTTCCATCAAAGGGGTGTCTTGTATTTGACTAAACACTCCTATGCGACGTTAGTTCAATTCAATTCAATTTTATCCCATTTCTCTTGAGATATACAAAAATAAATGGAGGAGGCCAGAACAAAAAATGAAACTCTGTTCACTTGACGGGGACTCGGGCCCCCTTTACAAGGCATATAGCATGGCAGTTGATGTGCAACATCAAAGAAAGAAATACTCATTATGCACAATTACGGTAACAAAACATCCTATGCCCTCTTGTTATTTATATGTATATAAAAAACACTCAGTATGCATGCACACAAAAGAAAAAAATTACCGACGATTACGTTACTTCCTAATGCGAAATTTGAGCGCAGCAAATAAGCTGTTTCACCTTTTCGATAGATTGAGGCAAAGAAATCGAGCAACACATGTATGCGCTATCACAGATTTTTTTTTTTCACACGTATTCCTTTAACAAAGACTCCACTAACAGTTCTTGACAGTCATGAAGGAAGCTTTGTGGTCGGAGAAATAGACTGATATATGTTCGACTTGGTACACCAATGCTTGATTCTCAAAGACGAGATCTATACAAGTGCCTCGCGAGGTTGTCACAGCCGTGGGACGCGTTACGAGCGAGAGGAACGGGATGTTCTCCCGCATAAGTGTTAGGAAATTGCTGTTTGTCTTTATGTCAACATTAAAGCCCCCCACTACTAACATCGGTGTGGATCGTTGGACGGTTAATGCGAGTTGCAGGAAGTGCACGACGTCTTTCGTGAGTGCGGTAGCGGACTCACGAAAGCGGTATCAGTCGGTCGCTGCTAGCGCTGGGGGGATGAAAGGGGGGCGGAGCTGGTTACGAGGCCGACGATAACGCCGACGACGACGCGAAACCCAGGAACGGACGCCAAAGAGCCATTTGTGTAGCCAGCCCTCCTCCACAGTCTCTCCTCCTCCCTTCCATCATCCTCCCTCGCCCGGAGAGCCGACAGCGCGCATGCGCGGCGGCGGAGCAGATTCGTCGGCGAGCTGGTTACGAGTCCGACGACAACGCCGACGACGACGCGAAACCCAGGAACGGACGCCAAAGAGCCATTTGTGTAGCCAGCCCTCCTCCACAGGCTCTCCTCCTCCCTTCCATCATCCTCCCTCGCCCGGAGAGCCGACAGCGCGCATGCGCGGCGGCGGAGCAGCAGATTCGTCGGCGAGCTGGTTACGAGGCCGACGCCGACGACGACAACGCCGACGACGACGACGACGACGACGACGCGAAACCCAGGAACGGACGCCAAAGAGCTGCGCTCTAATTTCCACTCTCGGTTTGTGTTATGACCGTTATGAGCATAACGATCATGTGAGCTAAGTGGAGTAACCAGTGCCACGTCGAGGCACCAAGCTCTTTTTAGATCCAGTTGATAAAAAAAGTATATCACTAACTGCGACTCTAGAACAAAGTCTCAACAGTTACTGATATCCATAAGTTTTATTAGGGTGTTCTATTGCTTAGTAAGACCTATGCATGGATGAATGTTTTTTTCTTAAACACGCTGAACACAATGTATTATTAGTTGCTTTTAAAGTCCTGCTTCTAATGACGACAGAGCTTATAGCCTATAAAGAACAGACGGGGAACGGGACAACATATTTCTAAAACAATTATCAAGTGTTCGAAGGCTATGGTGCGTTACCAATAATACAAGGCCCCTACAGTAATACGATGCGTCTGTTTCGCAGTCCACGTCGCCAGTAGCATCCTTTCGCTCCGAGAAATCAGAACTGTAGCATACCCGCAAGAGTATCTTGTATGGGAGCATGTGGCACAGCGTGTCGTCCGCCGCCAGGAGCGCTGTCGCTTGCAAGTTGGTGGCTCCACCTGGTGGTGGAGGTGGGAGGCGCCAAGCATCCGCCACGGTAATGGTCCGCCAGCTTCGAGCGCAGTTGCGTGCTCTGACAGCGCGGGCAAGTGACCGCGTGGAAAGAGCAGTCCTGCTCGAAGTGATCCAGCAGACCTCGCAGTGGGCCGGTGAAGTCGCACCCGTACCTCGCGTTCCAACATCTCACCTGCGCGTAAATTCAGAAAATTACAACGTTTGCTCCCGGTTAAGTCACGAAGAGCGGTGTCTTTCCTTTCCGTGAACACAGTGGGCGAAGTGCTGACGCAATATGTTAAGTCAAGATCGCATTTTGGCGCAATGCTTGCAGCTTGCGAGTTTTTAGGCCGTGGCCACGTCTATAAAATCATGTTGAAAACATCATGGGAATGCCTGTAAACAAATTTTGGCAGCCACTGCAACGTCTTTCTTCGTTAAGTGTTTTTTTTATTCTTTTGATTTTAAACACACGTCGAAGCAGAGGAGCCGCCTTGTAACGCAGCATTGTACACGTAAACACATTAACACAATAACTTACTTTATAGACCTCGGCCAAAAGGAAGTCTTCAGATCACGTAATGCTTCCATGGAAGACGATACAGGTACCTCGAAACGAGTGCGTAGGAATTGAAGGAACATAAATTAGTCCTTGGTGCATGAATCGAATTCGAGACCACCGCATGGCCAGATTAGGTCACCTGACCGAGAGTGCGCGTGGGTAAATAACTCGAAAACTTAAAGCGCAGCAACGTTCACGTGAGATCACTCCCATATATCGGTCGTGTGGTTGGTGGTAACTATTTCATGAATATGCTCCTTTACACCAGCCTCGCATAATTTGGCGGTGTTCATATTGTAAAAGAAAACGCTGTTAGAGATGCCCGCGCGACAGTGATTGTGAATGATTGTGTTTTTGCCTTTTCGCCATAGAAAGTGGTCGCGTGTTCACAGAATAAGCAGTTAGAAGTGGTGTCGTGTATGTGCACGTTATTTGCTTTCGCCGTCCTTGTGTGGCAAATATTTAAACATTGCGATTTATTGACACGCCCAATTTGTTACCGTTGTTGCCAGTTCTTACTTTATCCGTATACACAAGACAGCTGTGTTGTGGTAACGAATCAAGTTTCGCCTAAAATACGCGCAGACATATGGCCTCTTGTTGAACAGAGATGATAAGCTGGCACAAAGATAGACGTACAAGAAGCTTATATAATAAGGTAAGACGAAGCCAGGTTAGAATCGATATTCATTGTGATGGGCAGCTAACTTTGCTCGCCTCCGTAGCTGAATCCCTATGGTGTTTTACCGCTGAGCACGACGTCACGAGATCAATCTATACGATCAGCTGCCCCTCCCTTTCCATCAAAGGGGTGTCTTGTATTTGACTAAACACTCCTATGCGACGTTAGTTCAATTCAATTCAATTTTATCCCATTTCTCTTGAGATATACAAAAATAAATGGAGGAGGCCAGAACAAAAAATGAAACTCTGTTCACTTGACGGGGACTCGGGCCCCCTTTACAAGGCATATAGCATGGCAGTTGATGTGCAACATCAAAGAAAGAAATACTCATTATGCACAATTACGGTAACAAAACATCCTATGCCCTCTTGTTATTTATATGTATATAAAAAACACTCAGTATGCATGCACACAAAAGAAAAAAATTACCGACGATTACGTTACTTCCTAATGCGAAATTTGAGCGCAGCAAATAAGCTGTTTCACCTTTTCGATAGATTGAGGCAAAGAAATCGAGCAACACATGTATGCGCTATCACAGATTTTTTTTTTTCACACGTATTCCTTTAACAAAGACTCCACTAACAGTTCTTGACAGTCATGAAGGAAGCTTTGTGGTCGGAGAAATAGACTGATATATGTTCGACTTGGTACACCAATGCTTGATTCTCAAAGACGAGATCTATACAAGTGCCTCGCGAGGTTGTCACAGCCGTGGGACGCGTTACGAGCGAGAGGAACGGGATGTTCTCCCGCATAAGTGTTAGGAAATTGCTGTTTGTCTTTATGTCAACATTAAAGCCCCCCACTACTAACATCGGTGTGGATCGTTGGACGGTTAATGCGAGTTGCAGGAAGTGCACGACGTCTTTCGTGAGTGCGGTAGCGGACTCACGAAAGCGGTATCAGTCGGTCGCTGCTAGCGCTGGGGGGATGAAAGGGGGGCGGAGCTGGTTACGAGGCCGACGATAACGCCGACGACGACGCGAAACCCAGGAACGGACGCCAAAGAGCCATTTGTGTAGCCAGCCCTCCTCCACAGTCTCTCCTCCTCCCTTCCATCATCCTCCCTCGCCCGGAGAGCCGACAGCGCGCATGCGCGGCGGCGGAGCAGATTCGTCGGCGAGCTGGTTACGAGTCCGACGACAACGCCGACGACGACGCGAAACCCAGGAACGGACGCCAAAGAGCCATTTGTGTAGCCAGCCCTCCTCCACAGGCTCTCCTCCTCCCTTCCATCATCCTCCCTCGCCCGGAGAGCCGACAGCGCGCATGCGCGGCGGCGGAGCAGCAGATTCGTCGGCGAGCTGGTTACGAGGCCGACGCCGACGACGACAACGCCGACGACGACGACGACGACGACGACGCGAAACCCAGGAACGGACGCCAAAGAGCTGCGCTCTAAAAACGCAAAACACCACATGTTACATTTCTGAAAACAAGAGTGTAGTGGATCCGATTCCGCCGCCGCCGCCGTGAGCGTCTGCACAACGAGCGGATGTTTATGTTCGCGGCGCCGGCCTACTCGGCGTGGAAGTCACGTACAATAAAGGCTCAGTGTTTCACCGCCGCTCGGCTGCTCGCCGGTCGCTCTCAAAGTTCGTTCTCTTCTCTCTGCGCGCGTCTGTCTATAGCGGACGCATTTCGCGCCCCTATAAAGAGAAATTCATTAAATATTCTTCATTACAGCTTCATTTCACTAGTTTCCTTACAGTTAACTGATGGTTCGGCTACTTGTCGGCTGGAGCCACTAGTACGAGCTTTCGGAAGAGCCCTAGCGCAAGCCGGGAGCCGAATGCACGCCTTGAATTGAAATGCAATGCGTCGCGTCCAATTCTCGAGCCCCTTTCCCCCGCAACAAACTCTCACGCACAGATTTGTGCCGACGAAGCCACCTTGCTTTGGGTGTCGGTTTCGTGTGGCCGGATTTGCCTTCCGTCCTGTGGCGGCGTGTGCCCAGGGTATTCCGTATTTGTTGCTGATATTGTAAGACAGCCTCCGCTGCTTCGTTAATGCAGCAACGCGTCTACCTAATGTTCTTGTACCTGCTCTAGCCCGTAGCAAAAGATCCTCTCGGCTGCCAAAAAGTAGCAACGTCTATTTGAAAAATAATAAACAAAGCCTCTGTGGTGCAAGTTTCTTAACAGTTCGCTCCACAAGAACTGCGCAAATACGCAAAAATTATTGCGGTATAAATGGATTGAAACTGACGTGGTTGGCACCGTGGTCACAAAGCCGGGTGCGAAATTCGAGTTGATAGCTCGGCGTTTAACTTCTCAGACAAATAATCAACGCTTCGGTTTCACTGAGGTGAAGAAATAGTATTGAAGCATAACCTACCGATGCAATCTACTTTATGAGGTCCTTTTGTGGTGCCATAAAGATCAGTCTTCTCGCAGTAACCTCACTCGCGTCGTCGTTGCGGGTATCCTCTTACCTTGGCCTTGACGACGTCAATCGGCCGGGTGTCGTTCCACACTACAGCGCCGACGCCGAAGACGTCCCGGTCGAGGATGCAGCGCCTCTCGTCGTCGGAGGCACCGTCGCCGCAGTGGTCCAAGCAGTACTCGCAAAAGACGTGCGAGCACGGGAGCGAGGCCGTCCGGCGGGCGACCAGCCCGCACAGGTTGCACACCAGCGTCGTTCCGAGCGCGTCGCGAAACTGCAGCGGCCGGCCGTCGACGCCGCGAAGAAAGCCGCGAAGCCAGACGCGGTTGACGCCCCCGTCGTCCTCGTCCGCCATTGCTCGAGCAAAATGGCGGCCACGCCACGCGGGTGGTAGCGCTTGTCGAGAGGGAGAGAGAGAGACAGACAGAGAGAGAGAGAGAGATTGGGAAGAGGCGCTATATTCTGCAACCCTTTGCAAACATACGGAGAAGTGCACGTGCGCTGTCTGAGCTCGACTTTCACTCAGGTGCGGCAGACGCAGGCAGCATCGGATGCCCAGGCGAATCTCGCTTTGGCTTCGCCTCGCCGTGGTTCGCGTCGAACAAAGCGAAGCAGACGGCGCAGGGTTTAGTTGTTACGTCTACGAGTACCAAACAGAAGCCGGGGCGGGAAGTGCATTCCGGACCACTGCGGTGGTGTGAGAGTGACGCGGAGTTTAGTACTCATCAGCACCCGCATGTTGTTGTTGTTTTAGTTTTGTGAACTACAATTGTATTGCGAAACGTATCGACAGTGGTGGTTGGAGCGATGGTGGTGTTACACAGGCGGTTTTATCCTGGCAGTCGAGGTCATGGCAATTGTTCCACCTGTGGGGCCTCTTTTTTGGGCGTATACATTCCGTGAACGCACGTCAGAATGTCCACTGTCCCGGAGAAACGCAAGACGAAGGAAGTGCAGTATTTCTCATGAGATGATCTGGTGTCCTTCCGGAAACACGTTGTACGCCGTCGTGTAGAAAATCCTCTTCTTTTTCACGGGATTAAGCATAATGTGTCACTGCGCAGTGAAAAGTCAGCCGGACCACATACTATTTTTCGAGAATCTTGGATGCCGCCGCATGAGGCTTGCGCGATCAAGAGGCTAAAGCGTCCGGAGATTGCACAAACTTTTTTTCGAAGCAGAATGGTTTCGGCGTACACGCCCGCTTGGTCGCGTACGACGGGGAGCGCTCCTTCCCCGCCTTCTACAAACTGCAGCAAGATTAGATTTCTTCAGTAAGCCGACTACACATAACCCATTACTTTAGTATTTATTATAAACAGTTTTTCGTTACACTGTAATTTAATTTACACCCTAAAAGTGAAAGAAGGATGTACATGTGTTCAACTCACACCCCTCAGGTGTGATTGATACAACTGACACCTGAAGGTGTCAGTTGTATATTAGGTGTAAATTATTTTACAGTTTAGCCGTACCGCGCCAGCGACTTCTCCGAGCCCGATCAACAACGGGTTGCTGCACTTCACAGAGGACGGGGACGTTGCCTGGCGGCATCGTGTAACCACAATTCGAGGTCTTTTTTATTTTTATTTTTTACAGCGCAAGCTGTTACGGGCTCATTCCAATAGCCGTTTCGGTTGGCGATGCTGTCGGCCGCCGATGCGCGGTGTACGGTGTCCGTCGCAGCCATCGGCTAACGCGCGAGGATTCACGCGATGCCTTATGCGCGCCGCTTGGCGTCGACGCGTGCTAATTTCCCATTGCAGTTACCCATTATGGTGCGTATAAAGCCATTATTATACAACTGATTCTTGTCTTAATGTTTCGCTCATGCACACGCTTAACGTTCATACTGGGTCGATGCATCCTTTTACATGGGGGGGGGGGGGAGGGGGAATGCCGCTTCTGTAGACCGTCAAGGACAATGACGAAAATAAGATATATATCGCCGTTTAGAAGAAACGTAGCTAACAACAAGTTTTCAAATAAGAATTGCCTTTAGCTACATTTTGCCGCCCGATTCTTGGCAAACACCCGTTAATGGGTACGAGCCTTGACAGAGAATCATCATCATCAGCATCATCATCGTCAGCCCTTTCTTGTTACTGTTCCTGCGGACTGGGTGCTTCGGACCCTCCAGCTTCCCCTCGCATCGTGTCGTTACGCGTATCGTGGTATGTGACATGCGCGCCGCGTAGTCTCGCTACCTGTTTTACCTCTTCGCAACGCGTCATTGTGCATCCTCGCAAGGTACGAACTACTGCTGCAAAAGCGACTCGCAGAGCTACGCGCGCGACTGCAACCGGGAGACGTCGGGCTCCGCAGACCACTGTGCAGGGGGCAGCACAAGCTGCAGGTTGCCGTCGACGCCGGGTGGACAGTTTAGCTAGTTCGCGAAAACACGACGCAAAAAAGACTTCGCCGCGAAGGCCCTATTTACGCAATCGTGCAACGTTGCTTCGCACTGCTCCATCAACCCCACCGATTTGCCATCCGCTCCCTCAACGTACGTTCTCTGGTTGCACTCAGGCTTGCCGTCATGCACGACTAGATCTTAATGCGATCGAGTGTCCCTAACCTGTTTCTCCGAGACCCGGGGTCGTCCCCGTGACATCAACGCCTTCTGGTGCGTCGTGTCGACAAATACAACTGTCCACCGGTGCCTCGGGTGCGGCAATATACGAACGAGGAGACGAGTTTGTGCCAGTCAAACTCGTAGGACCACCGGACGTATACTTTGACGTCATGTGCGCGATTCGTAACTTCGCGGGTATTGCGGTTGCCTCAGTGTATGCGTCGCGTGGTGCTCAACATGGGAAGAGTGCCGACTTCTTGGCCCGCACGTACATTCGTTCCTCAACACGATTTAGCCTAATTTTTTACGGGTTATTTCAAAGTAAAAACGAAGGGTTCCCCATAACGCCTGGTTCGTGCAGTGTGTGCAGGAAGAGCTCGACATGAAATTTGCGTCAAATACACAACGCAGCTCTTCGTGCACAAGCTTGTTTTGACTCTGTAGTTACCAACATCAAAGAGCCTTCATTGCGCCGCTCCATGTCGTTCTGGACCTATTTTGCGAGACTAAAGCGCACCTTTTTTTTTCTTTTTGATGATTTCAACTAAGACGTCATTAACCCGCTTTTGTTCCCTCACCTGATCTGCTTTTTTCTTATCCCTTAACGTTACACCCATCATTCTTCTTGCCATAGCTCGTTGCGTCGTCCTTAATTTAAGCAGAACCCTTTTCGTAAGCCTCCAGGTTTCTGCCCCATACGTGAGTACTGGTAAGACACAGTTGTTATAAACTGTTCTCCTAAGGGATAGTAGCAACATGCTGTTCCCGATTTCAGAATGCCTGCCAAACACACCCCAGCCCATTCTTATTCTTCTGATTATTTCAGACTCATGATCATTTTATATATATATATATATATAAATGTGTGTGTGTGTGTGTGTGTATGTGTGTGTGTGTGTGTGTGTGTGTGTGTGTGTGTTGCCTGTGGCTCATCGAACTGTATTTCTCTGTTAATGAAATTTCGTGGCGCATTCATTTATCACTGTCTCTTTTTATAGCGCGTTTCTTTAACTTGTGTGGTATTGCGTGACTGGACAGGTATTTTTGTTTCTCACGCATGAAGCAACCGCCGGCGCCACCTCTTGATGCCAAAATCGTCATATGTTTTCGTGCCAGTAAAAGAGAAACAGAAGCTATCGCCGAAACAGGTCGACTGAGAGTAACGCTCCGCCGCATTACTATAGTGACGTGAGGCAAACACATGGTTCAAGGCAGGTGGCGGTAACGTAGTCCAGCACAGTAATTACGAAGAATCAGAACACACCTCGTACGTCACATGATCATTTCACTTCTTTGCAACAAATAAAAGCTGATACTTCACAAAAAAGAAAGTTCAGCCAATGCGTTTAAATGACACAAATACGCTAAGGTTGGACCGGAGATATCCAAGGAACAAAAGTCGGTGCCCTACGAGGACATCTGAAGATTCACGCCGAGGGGCCTCCTTGCACAGTCGCAATACAGGTGCTGTTTACGCCTCGTTTGTTATAGAAAGGAGGTAGGTAAAAAGAAACTTTGGAAGCAAGTTAAGAAGAACACCAGTTGCAAGAAATCTGTTAATCACAGTTGACCTAATCGACAGTTTTGTGTTGATTGCAACGACCCGTCGAGAACGACTGCTAGTTTTTATGCGTATATATAAGTAAGCAGTCGCGCTATGCAGTGAAGTTCGGTCCGGATCCCGTGAGTTATTCATTCGTAATGTACGGATCCCGTGAGCTATTTCATTCGTAGTGTTCGCTGCCTGCACATTAGGAACCTGTTGATACATTGCTCGACGGGAGGATTTGACCGACTCTTTTACTCCTGAAATGTGCACCTTTTGCTTTATTCTTCTTTTTTTAATAATGCTAACCGATAAATAATTTGAAAATAAATCAAGCTACATTGCAGCAAAATTTTCAAAGGATCGGTATTCGAAGACATGGTTCTTTAGCAACGTGAAGGGCGGTACCGAACATGCATTTCGTCAGAATATATAATTCTTGAAACAACGTTTTTGCATTGTACTGCAATTTCAACAATTTCGATAACATCAGAATAACTGGGCGTTGCAACCTTGTCTTGCTTTATGAATGGCCATGGCTACTTCTGTTTAATTCATTAACAGCACTTCAAATTTTCTGCGAAAGTGACTGAGTCAAATTGTAAGCCTAAAGTAACATTGGACAATCCATTCGGGAAGATTTAGATTTTCCCATTGCCGGAATGTACATATTATTCTTAGTTTTCAAAAATAGCAGAAATACATGAACGACGACGATAATAATAATAATAATAATAATAATAATAATAATAATAATAATAATAATTAGTGGTGAGGGGATGAGGTCTAACCTTTATGCGCATTGAGCAGTCTTCAAGACCTCGAAAGAAGCGAATGAATCAATAAAGCGTCATTGAAGGCAAGCGGACTCGTTGTCTGCTTGGGCTGCTTTCTTTTTTAATTATTGCAATTACATGGTCACCTCTATAGAAATTTCGCCGTTGGCGTCCACCTCGGTGTGGGAATCGGCGTTGATGTGGTAGTCCGTGTGAATTCTTCAAGATGCTTGACAGATGCTTGATATTTAAATATCAAAGTTGCGCAGTTGAGCATGTTTTGTGGTGTTTTGTGGCACGAGGGAGGCAGACGGGGAGGAAGCGCACCGTCTTCCATCACGCGAAAAACTGCGGGGGTTTACCGCTTATGGCGCGGCTGAGCGCGGGTGCCATCTTTAAAGCTATCCGCGATGGGGACAGAGTCTATTTCGCTCCGAGGACCGATAGCTTCGTCTGCGCTGTGTTCTTGCAGAAGTTGCCGTGGCTATATGAAATTCAAAAGAAAGAAACGGTTGAAGCTGATGTTATGCAAACCACTGAAATTGATGGGCAATACTAAAAGCCTCAAGTATATATTGTCACAAAACGCATATTCGAGACTGCCCTTTACGATGCTAAATAACCACGTCTTCAAATACTTGTCCTCTGTAAATATCGTTGCAATTACTTTTATTTATTTATTTACTTATTCAATTATTTGTTGTTTTGCATTATCGAAAAAAAAGAAAGCATAATGTGCAAATTCCAGTAGCAAAAGAGTCGGTCAAACTCCTCCCGTCGAGCAATGTACCAACAGGTTCCTATGTCCAGGCAGACGGCATCACGAATGAATAGCTCACGGGATCCGGACCGACCTTCACTTCACGTGCCTACTCCTTCCGTATTTATACGCACAAAAAGCAGCACTCGTTCTTGAGGACTCGTTGTAATAAACGCAATTTTCTCGATCAGATAAACAGTGATTGATAAAGCTCTTGCAGTTAGTATTCTTCCTGGTAGGTTTCCAAGGCGTCTTTTTACCTACCTCGTTTGTATAATAAACGAGACCTTAACAGCATCTCTACCGTGACTGCACAAGGAGGCCCCTCGGCGTGAGTTGTCGAATGTCGCCACAGAGCGGCGAGTTTCATTCCTTGAATATCTCCGGTCCAAACTTAGCGTACAGGGATTCATATAAGTGTACGCAGGACCTTATTTTAAAAATGTGTCGGCTTGTATTTGTTTGAAAGATGTGAAATGATCATGTGACGTACGAGGTGCGCTTGGTTTATTCGTAGCCGCTTTGTTCGACTCATTACCGCTGCCTGCCTTGAACCTTGTGTTTGCCTCACATCACCTTAGTATTGCGGCGGAGAGATCATCTCAGTCAACCGGTTGCCGCGACAGTTCCTTTTTTTTTTTTTTCACTGACACGAAAGTAGATGAAGACTTTGGCATCCAGAGATGGCGTCGGCTGCATTTTAGGTGAGAAGGAATAATAGCTGTGAAGTACAAGCGTACTATAAAATGAGACGGTCATAAATGACGACAGCACGAAATGGCCCCAACAGAAAAAATACAGTTGAACATTTCACAAGCAATTTTATTCAGGGTATCCCAGCTAACTTAGGCAATAGTTTAAAAATATGCGAACGCTACGTAGCTGGACAGAACCAAGATAATCTTGTTTGCGGTCACTTGGAAATACTGAGAATATGTTGCATTCTACCTAGTTGCATAATTAGTCCCTATTAATTAATCAAATTGTCAGATATATAAGTTTGATGAAAAGTGTGAATGAGAAAATTGTGGAGCAACATGAAATACTCCCGATACACGTTTCTTCTCCTCAATACGGGTGACATAAAAGTGTTTTTCTGAGCATGAAAGCAGCTCGCATATGCAGGCAAAATTGCCGCGCGACTGGCCACTCGAGGAACTTTGCGTGTCATCATCATCATCACCCTCAGTCTGGTTACGCCCACTGCAGGGCAAAGGCCTCTCCCATATTTCTCCAACAATCCCGGTCATGTACTAATTGTGGCCATGCCGTCCCTGCAAACTTCTTAATCTCATCCGCCCACCTAACTTTCTGCCGCCCCCTGTTACGCTTCCCTTCCCTTGGAATCCAGTCCGTAACACTTAATGACTAGCGGTTATCTTCCCTCCTCATTACATGTCCTGCCCATGCCCATTTCTTTTTCTTGATTTCAACTTTGCGTGTATTCGCGGGTTTCTTTCATGCTCGGAAGAACACTTTTCCGTAGCACGTATTGACCAACAGAAAGCTGTATCGGGAGTTTTTCACGTTGCTGTACAGTTCTCTCATTGACACTTTTCATGTAAATATACTATTCCAAAGGTTTATAAATAATTAGGGCTAATTATGTAATTAGGTAGAATGAAAAAGAAATAATCAAAGTACCTCCAAGCAACAGCAAAAAACCTTACCTTTGTTCTGTCGGCAGACTTTTGCAAACGAACTCGTACCCAAATCCGGCGTCCCTTAATAGCATATATCCGGAGATTTATCCGAATTGTTCTTGCGTGGCCTGTGGTGAGGTAGCTACGTTGCCTCATATGCTCTGGGAGTGCGGGTCGCTGGGCCCGAAGTTCACCAAGGAAGAGTGGGACGCGCTCCTGCGAAGTCCCGTCTTTGAGGATCAAATCCTGGCCGTCCAGCGCGCCCGCGATCGGGCCGGCAGACTAGATCTGTCAGTCCCGACGTGGGATTAGCCGGGTGCGCGTTTTATCGCGCTTTGCTGGACCAAATAAAAGTTTATTCACTCACTCACTCACTTCTTCTGTCCAGCTACGTTGCATTCGCATATTTGTAAACACTAGCTAAAATTAGCTGGGACACCCTGTATATACACACACACGCATCTGCATATACCGTAGTTCCCGAAGGACGGCGATAAAGACACAAATTCAAAAATGGCAAATTTCACGACAAGTCAGTCAAACGACGCTTCTAAAATGCTTCTCTCTGAAGTTACTGGCGCAAGAACAAGGAGGTGCACACTTGAGACGGTTAATTTGCTTCATAGCTTATTTTCGTTTCTTTTTTTTTTAGGCAGGCCGGCTATACAGTATACAAGCGTCCCTTTGTATGTTTTATCACCTGTGTCTTTCATATTTTCGCTACTCTCTTAATTCTCGTAGTAGCAGATCATTCCTGGTATAGTCCACCAGACAGTTTGTGTTATTACTGATAAAATCTTCGCCATCAGCGACTCTACTGGTTTTCTAGCATTTCATTGTCGCTTTTGCTGTGTGTTTTACCGCGTGTCGTCGTTGCTGGTAGCAGCTATGTTTAATGGACATCAGCTAGAACCACGCTGTAGAAGAAAGGCGCACATAGAATCAGATAGGCTAACTTTACGAAGCTGTCTCTTTTAAAATACCCTGCAACACAGACATTTCAAATACCAGACTTAAACTGTTTGCTTTATCCTTTGGACAATCAATGCGGTGCCACACGTAAATTGGAAATCTCCCTGACAAAACCATGATGCCGTATTCAACCCCTCAACTTTTATCTAGACAGGTCTCATCTGGAGCTGTCCCCTCTTTGTCATATCTGCAAAGAACCTGAAATCATTGATATTTTCTATCAACCTGCCGCCCATTCGCAATAAAGGGAAATAAACACTTCAAAATTCCATTCCGAAAATTAGGCATTGCTGTAAACACTGAAAACACTGTCTCCTTTGGGGCAACTACATTGGGTTTTAGCCACAGGAGCGTATGCAGGGCAGTATGCAAGTTCCATGGTGACAAAAAAAAATACCCAGTTAATGACCTAATTATTATTTTATAAAAGTACAAATTACGTTAATTTACTGATTGATAGTACGTGTGATAAATGCGCTCGGCGTTTTATATGAATGCACAGAAACAGGTAAAGGCGGAGCGGACCGAGAGCGATTGGATTGGATTGGATTTCCTTCTTCGATGGCGCGTACTAACTGCAGGGGATTGGCAAAGATGTGGATGGTATAAGGACGATTTAGGTGGTGCAAAAACTGGTTAAAGTGGCATCTGGAAACGGGTAAAAATAAAGTTTCAAGAACTTAAGGAAAACGTCTTGAGACAACTGTCAATTGCTCCACGGCTGAGCAGACATCCCTGTGGTAGTTGCCAAGAGAGAAAGGAGGCTCCTAGAGAAAGGATATTTAAAATGGAGAAATTTAAACCAAGTCACGTGACCGTTGGTTCTAAGATGCTTTTCCTTAAAGCAGAAAAACGAGCAGCAACCACCGCCTCCTTCTTCGTCGTCGTCGTCTGCTGCCGCCCATACTTGTCACAAAAATTACTCACCGGCGAAGAAAGAGAGGTGGTGACGATTTATATAACATAGAGCACTGGTGAGTCGTAATGAGGCTTCGGTAGGTCGACATGAACAGTTTCGCGTCCATGCCACCGTTGGTCCGTAGATGGCTGGATAGGCTCAATGACGTAGTTGACCTGAAACGTCTGGCGCAGCTCAAAGACGTCGGGGACGTCTTTGAGCCGTAGGCGTAAAGCTTTAATTTTTACGAGGTCGGGTGGACGGTGACGGCTGGGACTCGACCAGCTTTCCCAATCTTATATTAAACTTAAGCTTCCTATGTCTCACTGATTCGTTCGTGAGCGCCGAAAACACATTGCAGGAAAGCCAACTTACTCATCTGCCTAGAACCCTGCATCATAGACTGCATTCTATGTTCGCAGTTGTACCGATCCGAGGGCTAGCAATTTTCAATAAAGAAAAGAAAATGTCTATATAAAGACATACGTTGCCGATATTTTACGTAAATATTTTTTGATCGCCATCTGCATTTGCCCAGCAGCCCTAGCAAACTGAAGGGAAATTTGCGCAAAAGTCCCTGGGCACCCTTGCAGTTTTTGTAACATAGCAAGAATGTGCGTTTCATTGTCCTTCTGGCTCCATTGGCAACCATACGTCGCTCGCGGGCATAAACGGCTACCTCAAACGAAGAAGAGTTTCTGCTGACGTCCCTGAGTGTTTCACGTCAGCGGCGTCCATCTCTTACGCCATGAAATCTACAGTATAATGGACTCCTTCGAAGGCCCTGGTCTTCGATGTTGTCACTACTGGGAATCGACCCGAGACCGTTGTCGACGCGACGGCCTCAATAGTTGGCCTCTCTGAGGTATATTGCATTCAGCGCATGGGAGGCTTCAACTTCAATGTCACCGTCAAGAGCATGGCTTACATGGCTCTGATCGTCGATGCTGGTTGTCTTGTCATCAGTGGCCAGCGTTGTACGATCATTCCCGTCATCCCGCAGGTCACCAACGCTACGTGCCCCTTCTTGCCGTACTTCCTTCCGAACGAAGTCCTCGTCCAGGCACTATCACCATACGGCAGGGTTCTGTCCCTCAACGCTGGTGTTATGAGCGGACGACGTGGCCTGCTCACGGACACCCACTTCTTTCGGATGGAAATTAGCACCGCAACCCCTGTCGCTAATCATCTGCGAGTATCTGGTCATCGTGTGCGGTTTGACTACCGTGGCTTGCGACGCGTGGGTCGTCGGTGCGGTTCTAGCGACCACTACCATGAACAGTGAACCGCAGAATTCTGTGGCAGCTGTGATATCCATGGCCACGAAAGCGAATGATGTGACCGTCCTTGTCGGTGTAGCGAGGATGGCCACCCTACAGTCATGTGCCCTGTGCGACGTCCAAACTCAGACACTACTGCTAAAGCCTTTCCCCCCTTACCGCCATCGTCACTTGCGGTCATGACTGCGCGTGACTCCTTAACCAAAGAGATTGCCTTAACACCGCATCAACCAACACCGGCAAATGACAAACAAATCTCGTGCAGCTGGAGCAATCACAACACGACATGCTCCAACGCTCATAGTGTCCACTCCCGTATTTTTTATACACCTAATTTAACCACCCGATTCATGGCCAATACCCCACTGAGGATATGTGCCATAGCCTCCCAGGACAACAATAACAACAACAACAACAACAACGCCATGTTCGCCAGCCTCGTCGACCGAAGGGGACGACCATGCTATTGATGACGTGGCCGGTCGCAGCACGCCATATTTGCTGGCTTCCCAGGCAGAGAGGGACACGCGTACTGTCGCCGGTGCCGCCTCCACTACAGCTGCTGCCATCAGTTCTGATCCGACCGAAGTTTTAGACACGGCGAAAACACCTCGCCGTTCCGTTTCTGCCCTCGCTACGCCAACGGAGTCAGCGACGCCTTCATCGGCCTCAATTGCGTCACTTACAATGCCACATCCAATTTGTAGCTCTTCTGCAAAAGCCACTGTGCCGTTGCCTCTGAATGAACCCCCGGCTGCCGAAGTGGTCGGCGGCGATGACATCGATCCCGCAGGCCAACCGCTACCAGTATCGTCATCATCTGACAATAACTTCAGTCTCCGAGTTGATAGCGGCGTTTCACTTTCACCAAGCGTGGATTAACTCGACGTAGAAATGGCGGACCCACGAGATGTAAAGCGTGCCCACGCGTCAGCCTCTGGCTCGGACGGCGCCCCGGATCGCCGCGCCAAGTTACAACGGCCAAAGAAACCTCGGCCTTCTTCGAGCGGGTCGAAGGAGTGACGTGTGCTCTGCATGTCGCTTAGACTTGCTCCCGGGGTGCCAACTTGAACAGCATGACCATGTCACTTCGGTGACACTTTTAATTAAATATGGCTGACACCCTGATTATTATTTAAATAAATGCACAAAGGTTCTGAATTCGAATAAGACCAGCTGATATCTACGTGGCCGGCGCAAAAAATTGTCAGATTCTGTGTTTGCAAGAGACAAATTGTTTCACCATCTGACATGTTCTTGGTTTCAAACGCAATTTCAACCTATATTGTTCTTGTTTTCTCTTTCGCGACTTCAGGCCTCTAGTGAAGTCGGTGTTATTATATTCAACAGAGGGCTACTGTGAGATCATCACGTTTTTACGATGGGACAGGGCGGATATTGGCATTTGATTGCGTGCTATCTTCGTTTAGGTTGCGTATTTTGTGCATCTATGGATCCACGCAAGCCGCTAACTCCAATGATGTTTTTCGTGACCTGAACGCGTATTTTCTGGACAGTCGTCACGTGGTTCTAGTTAGGGATTTTAATTTCGTTTTAGACACGCGAGCAGATGTGCAAGGCCCGGGTTGGTGCTGCCTTGATAGAAACGCAGGGGAGTTTCGTCGCCTCGTCCAGCACTTTTCGTTGCTGGATATATATCCACTTTTTCATGGTTCTTCATTTGTCTGGACGTGGTGACGCGGGGCTTCCTCAAGCAGGTTAGACCGTGTCTTTTAGCCAAGCAATTTAGCTGAGTATGTCTCTCAATCTGATGTGATAACTTTACCTTTAGCTCCTGTTTATATTTCCGATCGCACACCAGTTATGCTTGAAGTTTGCTTCCCTGCTTCCTCATCAGCAAAACCTCGGCGCCTCGACAGCCGCGTTCTACATGACGCGCAATCGCGCGCTTGTTAGTCAAGAGACTTGCGTGCTTATCTTTGTAGATGTCACCCAGAGTCATGGGACGCGCTCAAGGTGCAGTGGCATCTGGATTGTTCAGTTGAAGGTCGTGCACTCAGACGACCCACGTCAGAACTGGCAGGTACCGCCATGAAGCTCCGTATTGCATTTCGCGTCAATCAACTGACTACGCTGTGTTGGATGTGGAGGACAATCCCAAATGCTGTCCCCCAGATTTTTGGACCTTGCCGTTGGGTGCGGGAGTTGGCCGAGGTTGAGGAGGACTTTGAGATGAAAACTGGAGGTTTATTTACATTATTTACAGTGAGAGTACAAAAAAAATTAACAGTCATAAAGTCATTACGGGCCGGCAGCAACTCGGACACTGCGGCCCGTGGCAAGAAGCTCAAAAGAGATGAATGAAGGAATGCTCTATTGTTGCTCCCGGTCTCTGGCTTTTAACCCTTTCGGTGTCTCGAAGTCACGTCACGTTCGCCCAATCGGCGAGCCCGCTCAGGTAGCGTCATTTTCGGAGAATCAGCGCGCCCGCTCAGGTGTCGCCATTTTAGGCCAATGGTAGGTGCCGTGCGAGTGTGCGTCACATTCGGCTAATAGGGTCACTCCTTGTCCGAGGGATTATTTGTCTGCGGTACTGCCTTCCCGGTCTGCAACTGCCTTCACAAAGGCGGATGGGGGGATTGCTGCCATGGCTTCACGGTGTGTTACAGCCGTCTTACCTCGGGATCCACGTTACCTAGAACAGTGCCAGGCTCTCGCTACACTTTCGGGAAGAGTCGAGCAGTGAATAGCTGCAGATGCGGCGCACGAGGTGGGGGACGCCAACATGTTTCGACGTGCTGCGCCTCGGGAACGTGGTAGATCTGCTTCTGCGTTCCTTACTTAGGTGTGGCGCGATTCGATGTGGTCTGGTGAACTTGAAGGAGGCTCAAGAAAAGGTCCCGTATCTAACAGCTGATGCGGTCACGGCAGCATGGGTTATGGAGGCGTTTCAACGCCTCATCGCAGCGTCGTCTTTGTCAGCTGCTGCTTGGCAATGCTGACGTAATCCTTGTGCACACCGTGAAGTTTTGCGCTTTGCAAGAAACTCGCTATTTAGACAACCAAACGCATTCGGTTCGGCGGCCCCTAAACACTTCCTGCTATTCACCTCCCGCGCGTGATTATTCGCTCTTTGTAACGCATTTTTAAAACATGGCGCGTATGAAGATGCGAGTGGATCATGGTAATGTCGAAATGCTTAATGAATTGCTCAGGTGCTACCTGAGATCACTGAACATCTTTGTGCACGACCGTCAGCTGATGAGGTGAAAGCAGCATTATTTTCCATGAAGCGTGGCTCGGTCGCTGGGCAGGACGGGTTACCCGTAGAGTTTTATCTTATATTCTGGGAAGATATTGGTGCCAATTTTGTATCTATAATCAGCCGCTCCTTTGAGAACTTTGAATTCCAGGCTAGTTTTCGCGATGGCAGCATTGTGCTGACACCTAACCACAATCTATCATCAGTTCGTCCAGAAAAAGGGAGGCCAATGGCGCTTCTCAACTTTGACTGCAAAACCTTCAGGGCTGTTTTCACCCGACGTTTGAGAAGGCTGATGCCTTCGTTAATAGCACACCATCGGGCATGATCAGTCGCTGGCAGAGAGATACACAATCTCTCGTTCGTTATGCGTGACATAATGACATACACGCTGACCAGGTACGCACGTGGTCTCTTAGTTTCCCTAGATCAATAAAAGGCATTCGATAGCATTAAACATAGTTACATATTTATTGTACTGACCTCATATGGCTTTACGTTAAATTTTGTTTAACTTATTATGACTGCCTATTGAAATACCCAAAGTACATAGTTTCTTGATGGTCGTGAAAGTGCTCCATTTCACGTTACTCGTGGTGTTCGTCAAGCGTGCCCTCTATCCCCAATACTCTTTGTGCTTAACCTTGAGCCATTTCTGCACTTAGTAGTGAGAGAACCTTACGTGTACGCTCTCCCACTGCCTGGTAGCGGTGTTGTGAAGGTGACAGCCTTCGCCGATGACACCACATTGTATCTCGGGAATGAAGACAGCGTATCCCGTAGCCTTCGAATTTTCACTGAGTAGGGAAATATTTAAGGTGCTGCGCTGAATCTTTCAAGATGTCGTTGTTTGTTCATTGGTTCACCACAGAGACGACCAAGCCCCCCTTTCTGTCTTTAAAAAAACGATTCTATTCGTACTTTTGGCCTTGATTACACTTATGATGGCATATCAGACTGTGTGGCTCTGAATTCTTAAAGAGGTAAGGCAAAATATTCAAGACGTTCAAGGGTATGATTTACCCCTATTAAAAAGAAGATACTTAGCACAGTCTTTATCTTGCGGGCGAGTGGGATATGTTTGTAACGTTCTACAGCCACCACTGCGGCTTCTATGGGTCTTCTCAATTACTTCTTGGTTCCTTCTCCTGGTCGGGCACTACAGAACGGTTTTGTCGCGCGGCGCTTGGGCAACCACGCTTTCGCGGTGGGTTTGCGTTCCCATCCGTGTCTGTCCCCTGCCGGCTGCTTGATCTGCAATTTCTGCTCCGTCTGTTACAGCGTGATCAGTGTCCTGCGCGTGAACTCGCCTGCTATTTCCTAGGAACAAAAAATTGTTACATGTTACTGGGCGTGCAGTTATATCGCGGACCACAATTGTTAAGCGCACCTGCATTTTACTCTACGGCCGTAGCATTTTATCCCCATATACAACTGTTGCATGACCTGATGTAGACGTTCTCGAAAACCATGTTGTAGTTACTTTGTCAGTCTTACTGCTTCCTCTAGTTCTCCCAGCGCACCGCACACGTTCCAATGATGTGCCGTGGGATGCGATAACGGCGTCATCTCTGCCTGGCCACCTACGCGACTTCATGTGGCACCTAGGGCGGGAAGTGCTCCCAAATCGTGACAGACTAGAGCGGAGGGGCGTTTTCGCCTATTCGATGTGCCCCAATTGCCCCCTGCAAAAATCCAATAAACATGTGCTGCTGTAATGTATCATGGCCAGGGTATTTTGGAGAGCCGTGCGCACTGGTTTCCGTGGCCTTGGAGTTAACTGCTTTATTACATATGGTCGCTGCTCGCGTGGCCGGTGTGCGCGACTTTTAATTGCTGCGGGTTTATTTCGTCTATGGCCTAACTGGTGTGAGGCAGTTGCCGCAGGGCATCGTCGCCTTGCTGCTTTTCCACTTCTGAGGAGTCTCCACTTTGAGCGACTGTCGCTTCTGTCAGAGGAGTTGTTCATCCTTGGGGAAGAAGAGTTCCTTCGACAGTGGTCATGCCATTTCCTGTCGGTGGCTGATCGAGCGAGCGCAATCGTGTACGTAAGGCCGACCCCGTGTATAGGCAACGGCATGCAGAAGCCACGCGTATCCGTCGACAATCTCATCCGAGCGTGCGAATCAACGATACGGAAGCCAGACGACGTCGCCACGCTGATCCTGATCGGAATGTTCACGATCTGTCCCATGATCCTTGCGCAGGGGGTCTGGCAGTGGGTTTCAGCCACATTTGACGTGGTTCGCTCGGCTCCCGCTTTTTGTGTACCCCTGAATGTGTACCCCTGAACTTTCTACATTTTCGGATCCGTGAAGTCAAGAGGAACACGCTGATACCCGACTTTTGTGGGTGGGTGGACTTTTGTGACATTTCTTGCCGTTTTTCTTTCCACTACGCCATGACTGTGTGCTGAGCCTAACCGTGTTAGGGTTCGCGAGGCAGGGCATCGCTAGCCCACCTCTTCTCGGCGGAGGCTTTTTCCACGGACTTTGTGATGGAGTGTGAGGTGGAAGGGGAGTTTTTATCCCCCGAGGACTTCACTAAAGACTCAGGGTGGCAGCTCGTTGCCGCCAGACGTTCTTCAAGGAGCACGAGAAACGCGGCCAATGCCAGTGCGGCCGACGTTCAGCATAACACCAGTTCCCACGCTCGGCGTAGCGCCGACCTCGCGGGCATTAAAAGCAAGATAATTCGAGGAGCCAGGATGCCTCCGATGCCCAAGGAAGAGGCAAAGATCGTCGTGCGGCCCAGGGGAGGCCTGTGTATCAGCAAGTGCGGACCTACCGCAGTCGCCGACGCCATATGGCAGGCTGCCGGGCTCGATTCGGCGTCGCGAGACACGGACACAATGTGTCCTAACTTTCAACAAAACATAATGGTGATCAGCACACCAAACAGGGACAACGCTGCACGCTACGTCGGCGTCGAGGGCATCTCCGTCGCCGGTCAACGTTTCGAGGAGAGCGCTTACGAGGCCGCCCCCCACTACACGTGCAAGGGCGTCATCCGAGGCGTCTCCCTTAGCGACGGGCCCGCGGTGATCGACAAAAAACTTCTAAACCCGAGAAATCCCACGGCGCTGGGCGCCAAAAGAATCAAGAACACCGGCACCGTGGTGGTCCTGTTCGAGGGGTACCGAGTGCCAAATTTTGTCTCCTACGGCGGCACTATTGTCAGGTGCACTTTATTTCGCAAGCAAATGGACGTGTGTTACAGCTGCGGCAGGCTCGGGCACCGCTCCGACGTCTGCCCTTCGCCGAACGACGCCATCTGCAGAGGATACGGAGAAGCAAACCCCGACGCCCAGCATAGCTGCGATCCCAAATGCAAGCTGTGCGGTGGCGACCACCTTACCGCCGCCAAGGAGTGCAAGCGACGATTTCAGACGCCATATCTCGTCAGACGCAGACGGGGGGAACGCTCCCGCGCCCTCAACGCCGAACATTTCCCGCCCATGGAAGGCGCGAATCAAGCCCGGCAAGCATCGCGTGAACGCCAACACGGTCGCAGCCGCTCCCGGTCCAGGGGGAGATCCAGGTCTCGTGGCCGCTCCAGGGGTCACATCAGGAGCCGCTCCGCCTCCAGGGCCAGGTCGATGTCAAGATCCCGAGTCCGATCCAGATCCAGATCCGGTTCCAGGGGCGGCCCGGGCTGCAGAACCCAGCCAGCATCTGGACCTCAGCCCGGCTCCACATATTTGGGGAAGCAGCCGACCCTCCTTTGGGCCGATCTGGCACGTCCCAAGCCCGGTGCCAATGTAGAAGCTGTTCAGGCACCTCGTAACGACCAACACCCAGAGCGAGCTAGGGACGCGGAAGTCACTCGCTTACGCAAAGAGAACGACGATCTCAAGAGCACGATCAAGAGGCTAGTTAACGAAATGGCAGAGATTCGGAAACTCGTTTCGAATGTGTCGGATAACGGTGCGCCAGGCAGGGCCACAGAGACTCCAATCCCAGCCCCAGTAGACGGTACTGCGACGTCCACCAAACGCAGAGCAGTAGTAAAACAAACAGGTGAATCGGGAGCGTTGTCCGCATAAATCAGCGAGATTAAGCAAACTCTCATTGGGCTGGCAGATGGCCTCAGACAGGTCACTGCTAGCGTCAGTTGTCTCACCGATAACGTTCGTCAAATTCAGGTTGCACTCGGAGACCCCAACAGGGGCCTCAGAGCTCTCACTGATCGCATAGATGCCATTGAGGCGCGAATGGCTTCATCCGCCTCCGTCGTCCAACCGCTCACCGTTCCCGCCATACTAAAGGAAGCTAGACTTCAATATCCAACCAGGGCGGCGACAGGAGGCCCCAGTCTTTGCACAGCCCTAACTGCCCCATTAGGTGGTAGTCCATCCGGTCCGCCATAATGGATAGGTCCAAAGAGAGTTTTCGCATTTGGCAATGGAACTGCAGGGGGTATTCTAACAAAAAAGCCCCTCTGCAGCAGTTCTTCAGGTCTTTCGCTGTCAAACCTCAAATCATTGCTCTCCAGGAAACATTAGTCTCCGCCGCCTCGCTCCAGGGCTACAGGGCCGTGTCGGGCCTGCCCGGGGGGCGAGGGATTTGCACCTTGATTGATAAAAGGCTGACTCATCTCACCCACGACCTCAAGCTGGCAAGTGGTAGAATTGAATACGTCATGGTTGAGATCCTGCTCAACGTACCACAGCAGAATCAGCGCAGAAACAGCGTGTTCGTCCTCAATATCTACAGCAGCCCCAGGGACTCGCGCCAGCATTTCAAGACCATCCTCAAGAAAGCGACCGACTTGGCCGGCCCTCGACCCTTAGTCGTCGTCGGTGACTTCAACGCACCGTACGGCATCTGGGGTTACGTCTACGACACTACCAAGGGGCGCAACCTGTGGCAAGACGCCAAGGAGATGGACCTCACTCTGGTCACTGACAAGAATTTTCCTACGCGCATCGGCAACTCCGTCACCCGGGACTCGACACCCGACCTCGCGTTCGTCAGGAACGTTGAGGACGTGTGCTGGGAGAACACCGCCATGGAGTTCGGCAGCGACCACTACATTCTCGAGACCAACTTCAAGGTGTCTCGGAGTAGGATCAAGGAATTCACGTTCATCGATTGGGACCGCTTTCGCAAGATTCGCGAAGAACCCGGCAAAGACAGGGCACCCGCCACCCTCGAAGAATGGTGCGAAGGCGTCCGGAACGACGCTTCCGCGGCTACCAAGAAAGTAGAAACCGATCTCGACGTCGAGCGGATGGACAGCAGACTTGCCCACCTGATCGAGGCCAAAAACGCCCTGCTCCGCCGATGGAAGGGCCAAAGGCTCAATCGCAGACTCCGAAAAAAGATCTCAGAGCTCAACAAGGTCATCGATGAACACTGCAAGGCGCTATGCCAGCAGCAGTGGGACGAGCTCTGCGAATCCGTCGACGGACAGATGCGCAACGGCAAATCCTGGGGTATGCTGAAGCACCTTCTCGACGAAAGCGGTTCAAAGTCAAATCAGCGGCATACGTTGGCCCGGGCCCTTCACGAAGCCACCAGGTCTCACACGGTTGATGAGCTCGTCTCAAAACTCGTACAGAAGTACTTGCCCGTCTGTAGCGATGGAGATCCAGTGACCCAACTCCCGGACTACCGAGGCCCTCCACGCCCCGAGCTCGACGGAGACTTCTCCGTTGCCGAGGTCAGACAGGCCATCTTCGCACTCAACCGCAAGTCTGCGCCTGGTCCAGACGGAGTCACCAACAGAATGTTGAGAAACCTCGAGGACACGTCGATCGTCTTCCTGACCGACAAAATCAACGAGTGCTGGAATAGCGGCGTTGTTCCTGCAGAGTGGAAGATGGCCTGTACGGTGCTCATTCCCAAGCCCGGCAAGGCCCCGAACATAGAGAACCTCAGGCCAATTTCTCTAACCTCCTGCGTCGGCAAGGTCATGGAGCGCGTCGTCCTCACAGGGTCAACGGGTACCTCGAAGACAACGAGGTTTACACCTACAACATGATCGGCTTCCGCGCCGGACTCTCGACGCAGGATGCAATGAAGCTAATAAAGCATCAGATTGTGGATGGCTGTTCCAGAGACGTCAAGGCTTTGCTCGGTCTGGACCTCGAGAAAGCTTTCGACAACGTGCTCCACAGCTTCATCGTAAAGACCATTTCAGACCTGGGTCTCGGTTACAGATTCCATAGCTACGTCAGCTCTTTCCTAACGGACAGGAAGGCCAAGCTTCGCATTGGGGACTTCCGCTCCAACGATGTGCCCCTCGGAGGGCGGGGCACTCTTCAGGGCGCCGTCATCTCACCCACCCTGTTCAACATCTGTATGATTGGTCTTTCCGAGAGGTTGGCACGCGTAGAGGGCGTCAAGCACACCATATACGCCGACGACATCACCTTATGGTGCCCCGGCGGCTGCGAGGGCAGAGTCGAAGAATCCATGCAGGAGGCGATCGATGTGATCGAGGAGTATCTCCGCCCCACCGGACTTCGATGCTCCCCCGCCAAGTCGGAGCTTCTGCTTTACAGAAAAGAGAAGGGAGGCAGACCCAAAGATTGGAAGCCAGTTTCCGAAAGCAGCATCAGTCTTCGTACTTGTGACGGGGGGGTGATACCCAGGGTCGACGTTATTCGGGTCCTCGGCATGTTTGTCGAATTCAACGGCGGGAACGGAACGGCTCTCCGCAAGATCATCGCAAAGACGGACAACGCTTTCCGCCTCGTTCGCAGAATAGCAAACCGGCACCGAGGAATGAAGGAAAACAATCTCCTCAGGCTTATCAATGCCTTCGTGCTATGTCACTTTACGTACACAATTTCTATGCACAACTGGCTCAGAGCGGAGCGAGACAAGCTCAACGCTCTCATCCGCAAAGTGGTCAAGAGGGCTCTCGGGCTACCCATCAGGACCCATACCGAGGATCTCCTCAAGCTGGGGGTGCATAACACTGCCGAGGAGATTGCCGAGGCCCAAGAACGTGCGCAACTCACTCGCCTGAGCACCACAGCGGCAGGTAAACACATCCTCGAAGAGTTGGGTTACCACCCTGCGGGATTCCCGATGGTCAGTACCCCGATCCCTAGGTGCATTCGAGACAAGTTCGAAGTGGCCCCTGTGCCCCGAAACGTCCATCCCGTCCATAACGAGGGCAGACGCAAGGCCAGAGCAGCAGCCATCCTCAAACAGATAAAGCAACGAGACATTAGAGCAAGCTTCGTCGACGCCGCGGAGTACAGCGATGGGAAGACCTTTGCCATCGTTGTGGTCGACTCCAGCGGCAAGATTTCTAATTGCGCCTCCATTCGCACTTCAGACCCCGGAGTCGCCGAGCAAGCCGCCATCGCCCTCGCCCTGCTAGACGGTCGTGGGTCCGAGATATATAGCGATTCCAAAACGGCAGTTAGGGCTTTTCAGAAGGGTTGCATCGCCAAGCAAGCTGCTCGTCTTCTTAGCAACTCGAATCGATATGCTCTCACGCATCATTCAATCCACTGGTTTCCAGCTCACGTAGGGTCGGTCGAGGGTGCTCCCCAGAACCTGAATGAGTCTGCTCACGAGGCTGCGCGTGACCTCACCGACCGCGCTTCCTCTGCAAGAAGCACCGACTCCCCTCCTCCCTACGGCCACAGGGATGCTCCCGCTACTCATAACGAGATTATTAAATTCTTCTGCATGTCTAGAAGGGTCTTTCCACCGCCTCACCCCAGGTTGAATAGGGCGCAAGCCGTTTCTCTTAGGCTTCTGCAGACTAGTACGTATCCGTGTCTGTCCGTTCTCCACGAGGCTTACCCGGACGTGTATCGCGACGACGCCTGCCCCTCCTGCGGGCAGACCTCTACTCTTGCGCACATGCTGTGGGAGTGCGGGTCGACATACCCTAAGTTCATCAAGGAGGAGTGGGACTCGCTTCTGCGTAGCCCCGCTCTGGAACAGCAAATCCTGGCTGTCCGGCGTGCCCGCGACCGGGCCGGTGGGCTAGACCTGCCGGTCCCGACGTGGGACTAGCCAGGTGCGCGACGAGTTCGCGTCCTCGCCGGACCTACAATAAATGTTTCTTCACTCACTCACTCTGTCCCATGATGCCGCACTGACCACGACTGTGAGTCAGACGGCGGAAGCACATGAACGACAGTCGAGGCGCAACTAGTCGCGCACAAGGCAGCTGAGGCCGTTGCAGCCCTGGACAAAGGGCCCCTACCATGCTAAATCCAGCCAAGAGCGTATGAGAAGACAATGACGGACTACAAGAAAAGATCCTGCACGGAAGAATAAATGGTTCTGATGATGATGATAATGATGCTGTTGATGATGATCCACGGCGTTCAGCTTGGGTAGACCTTTGGGCATCGAGTATAGACGTAACCGTTCGCGATGCCGAAGGTAGGTAGCGCTTGATTCAGTTGGCATTGGGGGAAAGTTTCTTGTTCAATCATTTTGATTTAAGAAAAGGGCTTCGATATCAATATCTATCTATATATATATATATATATATATATATATATATATATATATATATATATATATATATATATATATATATATATATCTTAGCTTGGTGCTATAACGGGAAGGGGAAGAACAACAGCGTCGCCCAGGCGGTCGATATGCTCGGCCTGTAATTTTGGGCGGAATGAGTCTTCTACTATGTCTATATATATATATATATATATATATATATATATATATATATATATATATATATATATATATATATATATATATCTGTATATATATCTGTATATATATATATATATATATATATATATATATATATATATATATATATTTAATAAGAAGCCTGCAAACACTGACACCAAGCAAGGACAACAAAGGGTGAAATTACTTGTGCTTAGTAAATGAAATAAAGAAACGAATAATTAATGGAAATTAAAGTGGATGAAAAAACAACTTGCCGCACGTGGCAACCGAACCCACAACCTTCGCATTTCGCGTGCGATGCTCTACCAATTGAGCTACCGCGGCGCTGTTTCCCCTTCCACTTTCTTGGGTATTTATGTGTCCTAATTTTTATGTGTCCTATTTCCATTAATTTATCGTTTCTTTATTTCAATTACTAAGCACAAGTAATTTCCCCTATGTTCTCGTTGGTGTCAGTGTTTGTTGGCTTCTTATGATATGTCTAATAAAAACCGGGCCCCTCTGCTAACCCCCTTTCTTCTCATATATATATATATATATATATATATATATATATATATATATATATATATATATATATATATATATATGTATATATCCGCAGGAAAGAGACGGCGAACTTTTTGGAAGACTTCTTTACTTAACGTTTGGTCTGGCTGGTCCATCAGCCTGTCACGCCATACTATATATATATGGGGGGGAGTCATCGAACAGTATTTCTGTTATGACATTTCGTGCTTTCATCCTTTATCCCACTCATTTTATAGCACTTTTCTTTACCTTGTGTGGTATTCCGTGACTGGACAGGTATTTTTGTTTCTCAAGTAAAAAGGAGCCGCCGGCGCCCCTTCTTGATGCCGAAATCTCCATACGTTTTCATGCCAGTAAAGTGGAAAAAAAAGGTAACGCCGAAACAGGTCCACTGAGAATAATGCTCCGCCGCACTACCATACTGATGTCAGGCAAACACATGGTTCAAGGCAGGTTGCGGTAACGAAGTCCAGCAGAGCATTTACGAAGAATCAGAACAGACCTCGTGCGTCGCGTGATCATTTCACATCTTTCGAACAAATAAAAGCTGATACTTCAATGAGCAAAAGTTCAGTGAATGCATTTAAATGAACCAAGTACGCTAAGGTTGGACCGGAGATATTCAAGGAACGAAAGTCGCTGCTGTACGACGACATCCTGAGATTCACGCCGAGGGGCCTCCTTGCACAGTCGCAGTAGAGGGGCCGCTTAGGCCTAGATTGCTATACAAAGGAGCTAGGTAAAAAGACTCGTTGGAAGAAAGGTAGCAAGAATATTTTTTGCAAGAAAGCTATTGATAGCTGTTCATCTGATCGATACTTTTGTGTTTATTTCAACGACCCCTCAAGAACGACTGCTACTTTTCATGTGTATAAATAAGTAAGCAATCGCGCTATGCAGTGAAGTTTGGTCCGGGTCCCGTGAGCTATTCATTTGTAATGTTAGGATCCGGTGAGCTATTTCATCCGTAGTGTTCGCTGCCTGGACATAGAAACCTGTTGATACATTGCTCGACGGGAGGATTTGACCGAATCTTTTGCTCCGGAAATGTGCACCTTATGCTTTCTTTTCTTTTCAATAGTGCTAAATAAATAATCAAATAAATAAATAAATAAAGCTACAAGGCAGCAAAATTTTCAAGGGACCGGCGCACGAAGACATGCTTCATAGTAACGTAAAGGGCGTTACCGAACATGCATTTCGTCAGAATATATGCTTCTTGAAACACGATTTTCGCATTTCACTCAAATTTCAATGTTTTAGATACCATCAGAATAACTGGGCGTTGGAACAGTTTTTTTTTTTTGCTTGTCAGGTGGCCACGGCTACTTCTGTTTAATGCATTGAAATGACGAGCCAAAGTGACTGAATGAAATTATAAGCCTAAAGTAACATTCGACAATCCATTCAGTAGGATTTAGTTTCTTTCCCTGTTGGAATGTACATATCATTTCTAGTTTTCAAAAATATCAGAAATATAATAATAATAATAATAATAATAATAATAATAATGGTGAGGAGGTTGAGGTCAAACCTTTATGCGCGTTAAGCAGTCTTGAACAAGACCTCGAAAGAGGCGAATGAATCAATAAATCGACATTCAAGGAAAGCTTGCGCGTGGTCTGCTTGGGCTGCTTTTTTTTTATTTATTTCAAATAGATGGACACCTCTGGCGAACAGAGTCTACTTCCCTCCGAGGGCCGATAGCTTCGTCTGCGCTGTGTTCTCGGAGATATATAAACGCAAAAAACGCTGTGTTCTCGGAGATGGCTATATAAAGCGCAAAAAAAAGAAACGGTTGCAACTGATGTTATACAAATCTCTGAAATTGATGAGCAATGCTAAAATCTTGAAGTATATATCCTGACAAAATGCCTGTTCGTTACTGCCCTTTACGATGCTAAATAACCATGTCCTCGAATACCGATCCCCTGAAAAGTTTGCTGCAATATAGTTTTATTTTTTTATTTATTTACTTATTCAATTATTTGTTGTTTTGCATTATCGGAAAAAAGAAACCATAAGGTGCAAATTCCAGCAGCAAAAGAGTCGGTCAAATTCCTCCCGTCGAGCATTGTACCAGCAGGTTCCTATGTCGAGGCAGAGAACATCACAAATGAATAGCTCACGGGATCCGGACCGAACTGCACTGCTTGTGCCAACTGCTTCCTTATTTATACGCACAAAAAGCAGCCGTTGTTCTTGAGGGCTCATTGCAATAAACGCAATTGTCTCGATCAGATAAACAGTGATTCATAGAGCTCTTGCAACTAGTATTCTTCCTAATAGGTTTCCAAGGCGTCTTTTTACCTACCTCAATTGTATAATAAACGAGGACTTAACAGCATCTCCACCGTGAGTGCACATGGAGGCCCCTCAGCGTGAGTTGTCCAATGTCGTCGCGGGGCAGCGAGTTTCGTTCCTGGAATATCTCCGGTCCAAACTTAGCGTAGTTAGGCTCACTTAAGCGTATGGACTTACCTTTTTTTTTAAACGTATTGGCTTGTATTTGTTTGAAACATGTGAAATGATCATGTAACGTACGAGGTGCGCTCGGATTATTCGCAACCGCTGTGTTCGACCCATTACCACTACCTGCCTTGAACCATGTGTTTGCCTCACATCACGACAGTATTGCGGTGGAGCGTTGCTCTCAGTCGACCGGCTGCCGCGATAGTTTCTTCTTTTTTTTTTTTTCTTCATCACAGAATCAGAATGAGAATCGGATTTTGTTCAGATGATTAGCAAGATTACAAGTTGTTAATATTCAGAAGGAGGTCCCGAAGTCAAAGACTGCAATGGGACCTCCATTAGGTTTCCATACCATACCATTAGGTTTCCATACCATTAGAAACCTAATGGTATGGAAATGGGAATGAAATGAAGGAACCCTGAAAGAATGGTTGTTTGCATGGACTAGGCATCATTATTCGACAGAATGTAATCTTTTAGTTGTTTCTTGAATTCGTGAATTTTAAGTGTTTTTATGTATAATGGTAGTGTGTTCCAGAATGCGACAGACGCAAAATAAACGACCCGTTTGCGATAATTAGTATGTATTTTGGGTAAAATGAAGTCCCTATTTATTGCAAACCTGGCAATAACTTGGTAAACCTGGTAATATGCAAATATATGAAGATTTTGGCATCAGTAGGTGTCGCCGGCTACATTTTAGGCAAGAAAGAACAATACCTGTGAAGTACAAGCGTAAAATGAGACGGCAATAAACGTTGGAAGCACGAAATACAGTTCGACAGAAAAATGCAGTTCAACATGTCCCAAGCAATATTATTCAGGTATCCCAGCTAAGTTTAGCGAGAGTTTAAAAATATGCGAATGCCACGTAGCTGGACAGAACCAAGGTGATCTTGTTTGTGGTCGCTTGGAGATGTTCAGAATATTTTGCATTCTACCTAATTACATATTTAGCCCTAATTAATTAATAAACATGTCAGATATTATAATTTAATGGAAAGTGTCAATGAGAAAATTGACTCAGAATATGTTGCATTCTGCCTAACTGCATAATTATTCCTATATAATTAATCAATCAAATTGTCAGATGTATAAATTTGATGAAAAGTGTCAACGAGAAAATTGTGGAGCAACATTGAAATACTCCCGATGCAGGTTTCTGTTCCTCAATACGGGCTCATAGAAGTATTTTTTGCGAGCGTGAAAGAAGAACGTGAATGCACGCAAAATTGCAACGCGACTGGCCACTCGAGGAACTTCGCGTGTATTCGCGGGCTTCTTTCACGCTCCGAAGAACACTTTTCCGTAGCACGTATTGACCAACAGAAAGCTGTATCGGGAGTTTTTCAGATTGCTCTACCGTTCTCTCAATGACACTTTTCATGTAATTATGATATTTGAAAAGTTTATAAATTAATTAGGGCTAATTATATAATTAGATGAAATGAGACAATATTATTGGAGTATCTCCAAGCGACAGCAAAAAAAACATCATCTTTGTTCTGTCCCACTACGTGGCATTCGTATATTTGTAAACACTGGCTGAAATTAGCTGGGACACTCTGTACATACACACACACACACATCTGCATATACCGTAGTTCCCGAAGGACGGCGATAAAGACAGAAATTCAAAAATGGCAAAATTCATGACAAGTCAATCAAACGACGCTTCTAAAATGCTTCTCCCTGAAGTTACTAGGCGCAAGAAGAAAAAGCTGCACACTTCAGACGGTGAGTTTCCTTCATACTTTATTTTTGTTTCTTCTTCTTTTTTAGGCAGGGTGACTACTGTATTCAAGCGTCACTTTGTATGGTTTATTACCTGTGTCATTCATATTTTCGCTAATCTCTTCATTCTCATAGTACCACATCATTCCTGGTCTACTCCGCCACACAGTTTGTGTTATTCTTGATAAAATCTTCGCCATCAGCGACACTATTTTTCTAACCTTTCATTCTCGCTTTTCCTTTGTGGTTTACTGTGTATCCTCGTTTCTGGTAATAGCTATGTTGAATGCTCATCAGGTACAACGACGCTGTAGGAGAACGGCGCGTAGAATCAGATAGGCTAGGTTTAGAAAGCTGTGTCCTTTAAAGTACCGTGCAAAACAGACATTCCAAATAACAGACATAAACTATTTGTTTTATTCTTCGGATAATCGATGCTGTCCCACACGTAAATCTGAAATTTCCCTCACAAAATTACGATGCCGTATTCCACTCCTCAATGTTTATTTAGACAGATGTGGTCTGGAGCTGTCCCGTCTATGTCACTTCTGCAATGAACCTGAAATCACTTATATTTTTTATTAACCTGCCGCTGATTGGCATTGAAGGGAAATAGATACTTCAAAATTCCAGTACGAAAATTAGGCATTGCTGTAAACACTGAAATTCCTTTGGGGCAACCACATTGGGTTTCAGCCACAGGAGCTCATGCAATGCCGTATGCAAGTTCATTGGTGAAACAAGGACATACATAGTTAATTTGATAATTTATGATTATTTTATAAAACTCCAATTTACATTAATTTATCCATTGATAGTACGTGTGATAGATTTACTCGGCGTTTTATATGAATGCACAGAAACAGGTAACGGCGGAGCGGAGCGAGAGCGATTGGATTGGATTGGATTGAATTTCCTTCTTCGGTTGCTTGTACCCAGTGCGGGGGACTGGCCATGATGTGGAAGGTATTAGGACGATTTTGGTGATACAAAAATTGGTTAAAATGTCATGTGGAAACGGATAAAAATAATGTTTGAAGAACTTAAGGAAAACGTCTTGAGACAACTATAAATTGCTCCACGCCTGAGCAGACATCCCTGTGGTAGTTGCCAAGAGAGGAGGCTCCTAGAGAAAGAATATTTAAAATGAGAAAGTTAAACCAAGTTGCGCGAATGATGGTTGTAAGATGTTTTTACTTAAAGCATAAAAACGAGCACCAACCACCGTCTTCTTCTTCTACGTCGTAGTCTGCTACCGCCGTCGTCTGCTGCTCAAAGACTTCGGGGACGTCTTTGAGCCATAAGTGGAAAGCTTCAAGCTTTAAGAGGTCGGGGGGAGGGTGACGGCTGAGGCCCGACCAGCTTTCTGAACCTTATATTAAAGCGAAGCTTCCTATGTCTCACTGATTCGTTCGTGAGTGCGGAAAATAGACTGCGGCAAAGCCAACTTACACATCTGCGTAAAACACTACAGTCTACATTCGCAGTTGTAGCGATAAGGGTACTAGCAATGTTGAATAAAGAAAGAAAAATGTCTATATAAAGACATATGTTACGGATATTTTAAGTAGACATTTTTTATCATCATCTGCATTTGCCCAGTAGCCCTTGGGAACTGAAGAGAAACATTCGTAAAAATCCCAGGGCACCCATGCTGTTCTTGTAACATAGCAAGAGTGGGCTCTTCATTACCCTTCTGGCTCCATTACCATTTGACAGCTCCATGTACAATTATCTTGTGGCTGCCGTCATGCAAGGACATCAAATGGTACCTCAAACGAAGAAGAGTTTCTGCTGGCGTCCCTGCCTCATTCCCGTCAGGGGCGTCCACCTCTTACGCCATGGCTCCTACAGTACAATGCACTCCTTCGAACGCCCTCGTCTTCGATGTTGTCCCCACGGGGAATCGTCCCGAGACCGTCTTCGACGCGACGGCCGCAATAATTGGCCTCTCTGATCTGAGGGCTATTGCGTTCAGCACGTGGAAGGCTTCAACTTAAATGTCACCGTCAAAAGCATGGATTACATAGCTCTAATTGTCGATGCTGGTTGCTTTGTAATCGGTGGCCAGCGTTGTACTGTCCTTCCCGTCGGCCCGCAGCTCACCAACGCTACGTGCCACTTCTTGCCGTCCTTCCTTCCGAACGAAGTCCTCGTCCAAGCGCTATCGCCACACGGCAAGGTTCTGTCTGCCAACGCTGGTGTTATGAGCGGACGGCGTGGCCTGCTCACGGACACCCGCTTCTTTCGGATGGAAATTAGCACTACAACCACTGTCACCAATTATCGGCGAGTCTCTGGTCATCTTGTGACGTTTGAATACGGTGGCTTGCAACGCGTGGGTCGTCGGTGCGGTTCTAGCGACCACTACAATGAACAGTGCACCGCCCAATTCTGTGGCCGCTCTGATATCCATGGCCACGAAATCGAAGGATGTGACCGTCCTTGTTGGCGTTGCGGGGATGGTCACCCTACAGTCGTGTGCCCTGAGCGTCGTCCATACTCAGACGCTACTGCTGGAGCCTTTCCCCCCATACCGCCGTCGTCAGCTTCGGTCACGGTGGTACAACGAGACATAAAGCGTGCCCATACGTCATACTCTGGCTCGTACGGCGCCCTGGATCGCCGCGCCAAGTTACAACGACCAAAGAAACATCGGCCTTCTTCGAGAGGGTCGAAGGAGTGACGTGCGCTCTGCATGCCCCCTAGACTTGTTCCCGGGGTTCCAACTTGAACAACACGACCAGGTCCGTTCAGTGACGCTTATAATTAAATGTGGCTGACACCCTGAACATTATTACACTAAACACACCATGGTTCTGAACTCCTTTCAGACAGGCTGATATCTGCGTGGCCTGCGCTAAAGATTGTGACATTATGTTTTTGCAAGAGAATTTTTTTATACCACTGGACATGTTCTTCCTTTCAAACGCAATTTCAACCTACACTGATGTTTTTTTTCTCTTTCACGACTTGACGCCTCTAGTGGAGTCGGTATTATTATATTCAGCAGAGGGTTACTGCGAGATCTTCACGTTTTTATGATGGGAGAGAGCGGATATTGGCATGTGACTGTGTGATATCTTCGTTTAGGTTACTTATTTTGTGCATCTATGGACCCGCGCAAGCCGCTAAGTCCAATGATGTTTTTCGTGACCTGAACGCGTGTTTCCTGGACAGTCGTCACGTACTTCTAGTTAAGGATTTCCATTTCGTTATAGACACGGGAGGACATATGCAAGGCCCGGGCTGTGGTTGTCCTGATAGAAAGGCACGGGAGTTTCGTCGCCTCGTCCAGCACTTTTCGTTGGTGGATAGATATCTACTTTTTCTTGGTTCTTCATTTGTCTGGACGTGGCGACCCGGCCCTTCGTCAAGCAAGTTAGAACGTGCCTATGTGCCAAGCAATTTAGCTGAGTATGTCTCTCAATATGATGTGATAACTTTACCTTTATCTCCTGCTTACATTTCCGATCGCACACCAGTTATGCTTGAAGTTTGCTGCCCTGCTTCCTCTTCAACTAAACCTTGGCGCCTCGACGTCCGCGTTCTGCATGACGCGCGATCGCGCGCTTGTTAGTCAAGAGTCCTTTGCGCTTCTCTTTCTAGGTGTGACCCAGAGTCATCGGACGCGCTCTAAGTGCACTGGCGTCTGCAAAGTTCAAGGTCGTGCACTCAGACGACACACGTCAGAACTGGCGGATAGCGCCACGATACTCTGTATTGCCTTGCGGATCAATCAACTGCCTCCGCTGGTGCTGTCATGGCAGCGTGTGCTATGGAGGCCTTACCGCAACGCCACATCACAGCGTCGTCTTTTTCAGCTGCTGCTTGGCAACGCAGACGTAATCCGTGTGCACACTCTGAAGTTCTGCGCTTTGCAAGAAGCTCGTTATTTAGAAAGGCGAACGCATTCGGTTCTGCGGCCCCTAGAGCACCTCCTGCTATTCGCCTTCCGCGCGTGCTTATTCGCTATTTGCATCGCATTTGGAAACATGGCGCGTACGATTATGCGAATGAATTATGCTAATGCCGAAATGTTTAATGAATTGCTCAGGTTCCACCTGAGGTCACTGAACATCTTTGTGCACGGCCGTCAGCTGACAAGGTGAAAGCATCATTATCTTCCATGAACAGTGGCTCGGCCACAGGGCAGGACGGGTTACCCGTGGAGTTTTATCTAATATTCTGGGAAGATATTGGTGCCAATTTCGTATCTGTAATCAGCCGCTGCATTGAAAACTTTGAGATCGCGGCTAGTTTTCGCGACGGCCGTATTGTACTCACACCTAACCACAATTTATCATCAGTTCTTCCAGACGAATGGAGGCCAGTGACGTTTCTCAACGTTGACTACGAAACCTTGACAGCTGTTCTCACCCGACGCTTGGGAATCCTGATGCCCTCGTTAACAGGACACCATCGGCCATGATCAGTCCCTGGCAGAGAGATACACAGTCTCTCGTTCGCTATGTGTTTCATGAATACATACACGCTCACCACGACAGCACGTGGTCTCTTAGTTTCACTAGGTCAAGAAGAGGCATTCGATCGCCTGGAACATAGTAAGATATTTAATGTACTACCTCATTCGGGTTTTCGTCAAATTTTGTTTAACTTATTAGGACTGCCTATTGAAATATCTGAAGTACGTTGTTTCTTGGTGGTCGTGAAAGTGCACCATTTCCCGTTACTCAAGGTGTTCGTCAAGGGTGCCCTCTATCCCCAGTACTCTTCGTGCTTAGCCTTGAGCCATTTCTGCACATAGTAGTGAGAGACCCTTACGTGTGCGCTCTCCCACTGCCTGGTAGCAATGTTATGATGGTGACAGCCTTCGCCGATGACACCACACTGTATATCAGGAATGAAGATAGCGAATCCCGTAGCCTTCGAATTTTCACTGAGTACGGAAATATTTAAGGTGCTGCGCCGAATTTTTCAAAATGTCGTTATTTGTTTATTGGGTCGCCAGAGACGCGACCAAGTCCCATTTTCCGTCTTCAAAAAAGCAATTATATTTGTTTTAGGCCTTGATTACACTTATGATGGCATAGCGAACTTTGTGTCTCTCAATTCTTGGATATATAAGGCAAAATATTCAAGATGTTCAAGGGTATGATTTACACCTATTAAGAAGAAGCTACTTAGCACAGTCTGTATTTTGCGGCCGAGTGGGGTACGTTTGTAGCGTTCTACAGCCACCATTGCGGCTTCTATGGGCCTTTTCGGTTACTTCTTGGTTCCTTCTCCTGGTCGGGCACTACAGAACTGGTTGGTCGCGCAGCGCTTCGGCAACCACGCTCTCGCGGTGGGTTTGCGTTCCCAACCTTGTCTGTCCGCTGCCGGCTGCTTGCTCTGCAATTTCTGCTTCGTCTGTTACAGCGTGACCAGTGTCCTCCGCGTGAATACGCCTGCTATTTCCTTGGCACAAAAATGCGTTGCATGATATCGCGGAGCACAACTGGTAAATGCAACTGCATTTTACTCAACCGCCGTAGCATTTTATCGAAAACCGTGCTGTAGATAGTATGTCAGCATTACTGCTTCCTCTAGGTCTCCCAGCGTGCCACGTACGTTCCAAGAATGTGTCGTGGGATGCAATAACAGCGTTATTGCTGCCTGGCCCCCTACGTGACTTCATATGGCGTCTAGAGTGGCAAGTGCGTCCAACTCGTGGATATCTAGAGCGGTCGGGCGTTGTCCCATCTTCTCTGTGTCCCACTTGCCCCCTTCAAAAATCCAAAAAACATGTGCTGCTCTAATGCGTCATTACCAGGGTATTTAGGAGAGCTGTGTACACTGGTTTCGGTGTCCTTGGAGTTAACGTTTTTATTACATCTGGTCGTGCTCACGTGGCCACTTTGCGTGACCTTTAATTACTGCGGGGGCCTTTTGTCTATGGCCTAACTGGTGTGAGGCAGTTGCCGCAGGGCATCGTCGCCTTGCTCCCTTTCCACTTCTGAGGAGTCTGCACTTTGGGCTACTGTCGCTTCTGTCAGAGGAGTTGTTCATCCTTGGGGAAGAAGAGTTCCTTCGACGGTGGTCATGCTGTTTCCTGTCGGTGGCTGATGGACGCGCACGGCTTAATTTTCGACCGGGCTGGTTCTTGTAGCCAGGCCATCAGAAGCGTTCATAGAATGTGCACACAATGTAGGTGCCTGCGGCTTCTGTGTGTGCGTGCTCTCGTATACATGATCGTTTTTGTATATACACATCTCACAGCATCACTTCAAAATTATGTAAAGTATCTCTGTCACATCATCATTTTACATAATCATTGTGCACACTGTATATGTTGAACATCATTTTATACATGTGAGAATTAGGTTACTGTTTGGACTGTTAGGACCCACTGTTTGTATTGTCCCTTGTTGTAATAACCTTTTTCTAAACACAATGCCACACTTATCTCACGTGAAAACACGTACGTCTCACACATCAGCGCTGAACGCTACATTTTTCATTCGCCATTGTACCTATAAGAACAATCGGAACAATGCCGTGCTCTCGACCCATGGAAAAATGCCACCCTACCCAGATGAAGCATTGCATTACGCGCGTCACGCAATACATTCCCGGCCCTCACCATGGGCCACGGGTGCAACACATGGCGTAAGGGGCTGCCGTAGGCCAACATAAGCGCAAGCGCGATCTCGCACGTAAGGCCGACCCAGTGTATCGGCAACGCTATGCAAAAGCCATGCGTATACGTCGACAATCACATCCGAGCGTGCGCATCATCGAGACGGAAGCCAGACGTCGTCGCCACGCTGATCCTGATTGGAAGGTCCGCGATCTGTCCCTTAGTGCCGTACTGACTGCGACTGTGAGTCAGGCGCCGGATGCACATGAATGACAGTCGAAGTGCAACTAGTCGCACGCAGGGCAGCTGAGGCCGTTGGAGCCCTGGACAAAGGGCCCCTCCCATGCTAATTCCAGCCAAGACCGCAGGAGAAGACAATGACAGACTACAACAAGATCCTGCACGGAACAATAAATGTTTCTGATGATGATGATGCTGATGATCCACGGCGTTCAGCTTGGGTAGACCTTCGGGCATCGAGTGTAGACGTATCCGTTCGCGATGCCGAAGGTAGGTAGCTTGATTCACTTTGGATTGGGGTAAAGTTTCCCGTTCAGTCGTCTTTATTTAAGAAAGGGGCACTATATATATATATATATATATATATATATATATATATATATATATATATATATATATATATATATATATATATATATATATATATATATATATATGTATATATATATATATATATATATATATATATATATATATATATATATATATATATATATATATATATATATATATATTGTGAGCATTATTCATACGCTTCATATTCTCACCTGTACATACTCATCATCATCGTTTTGGGGCCTGGTGGTGGGGCTCTGTCTCGGGAGAATAAAGGAGAGACTGGCTGCCTAAACCTCGTCTCACAAGTGGTGGAGTGTGCTGTCCGGTCCCTTCGCCCTCTCGCTCCCGGTCTCTCTCCAGCTTCACCTACGCTACATCCCTGGAGCTCCGCTCGGGTCGCCGCATCTACCAACTGCACTCGACCATGTCGCAAGACCAGCAGACCAGTACCACGACATCCACCTTGCCGACTCCTGCGGGAACCCCTTCTTGGACAGTCACCACCCCTCAGAAGGATCCACCGGTATTTGCTGGGCTTCCAGGTGACGACGTTGAAGACTGGTTAGAGCTATACGAGCGCGTGAGTGACTTTAACCACTGGAACGAATCAGCAAAACTTGCTCACGTCGCCTTCTACCTAACCGGAGTTGCGAAAACATGGTTTTACAATCATGAGCTCGATTTGGTCAACTGGAGCATCTTTAAAAACCAGCTACGCCAGATTTTCGCAAACTCGTCTGTCCGCTCCGATATCGCTAAGAAGAAGCTTGCTGAGCGTGTACAGCACTCAGGCGAGTCCTACACTTCGTACATAGAGGACGTCCTCGCCCTCTGCCGCCGCGTGAACACCTCGATGGCAGATTGCGTGTACGCCACCTGCTCAAGGGTATTGGGACTGCGGCATTCAATGCCCTTGTAGTGCTGAATCCCACTACCGTCGCCGACATCATCAGTACGTGTCAGCGTCTCGATGACCTTCATATGCTCCGCTTACACCCTGACACATCTGATTTCAAGGCGTCCAACGACAGCGAGCTACGTGCTTTGATCCGCTCCATCATCCGTGAGGAACTGCACGCCCAAGCTTCGTCAAACCCTCCTGAGGTCCATCTGACACCTCCTGGTGGCGGCCTACGCCATATCGTGAGGGAAGAGCTAGCTGGCGTGACCTGCCCGCAAATCACGAGCCCGCACCCTATCCATACGCCAACGTACGCTCAGGTTGCCTCTATAGCGCCACTCCCCCAGCAGCCACCACAACAGGCACCTGCACCGCACATGTCCCTGAATCCTATCACTGCAAGACCATCGCCTGTTCCGTCTTATAACGCATGGAGCCCACCTCGACCGGTTTGTTACTACTGCGGCATCCGTGGCCACATTTCCAGGTTTTGCCGACGCCGTCAGCAAGATGAAAGACGTGGCTATGACGGCTTTGAAAGGGATCAGTTTTCTGGCCCTGTACCACGACGTCGGCGTTCTGACTACGTTTATTATCCACCACGTTCCCCATCTCCACAGGACTTCAACACTGCCAGTTCATCGCGTTTCCCGCGTCGTCGCTCTCCATCACCGATGCGGCGCTCTTCTTCCCCTCTACGACCGGCTACTTCGTCCTCCGTTCACCGCCCGGAAAACTAAATGGTGCAGCTTCAGGAGGGAAAGCTGCATCTTTTGGACAACGTGAAACGCCTGCGGAGCGCCCCTCAAATGTACTTTTGGTGTTTGTTGAAGGTGTCCGAATCGAAGCCTTGATTGACACAGGTGCATCGCTTTCCGTTATTAGTGCTGACTTGTGTTCTCGATTGCGAAAAGTGAAGACACCCTATAATGGCCCTCCCCTTCGTTGTGCTAATGCAGTTCTTGTTCAGCCCTCCAGTGTTTGCACTGCGCGCGTTTTCATTGATGGCATCCTCCACCACATTCAGTTCGTCGTGCTGTCTTCGTGCACTTACGCGATGATTTTGGGATGGGACTTCCTGTCCTCCGCCTCAGCTTTAATCTCTTGCCGTCAGCGAACTATTCATATGACAGACACTGAATCTTCGTCCTCTGTCAATGATCACAGCCTGCGTTTTGTCACGTCTACCGACTGTTTCATTCCCGCTGGCACTGAGCATATTCTGACGCTGACTTCCGACACTATTATTAATGGCGATGTGTTCCTTGCACCGAGTGGTTACTGCATTTCTGGTGGGCTTAGCCTTGCTCCTAGCCTAGTACGGTTTCAGGACGGTAGAGCCTCAGTCGCTGTTCATAACCCTACTTCTTCCCCAGTTGTGCTCTCCCAGGGCTCTACTGTGACATGCTTTACTGACACCGAACCTCTTTCGCTGGTACCGCTTCACACCGAATCACCACCTTTGTCTACCACAACTGATTATCACACTGCTGCCGCTGCTTTAACGGCCGCGATAAATCCCGATTTGACCACTACGCAGAAAGAAGACCTTCTGGCACTCCTGCACAAACACAGAGCCTTATTTGACGTCCACTCCAAGCTTCTGGGGCGCACTTTCGTCGCAGTACATCGCATCGAAACCGAAGGCAGTTCGGTTGTACGCCGCCGCCCGTATCGCGTGTCTTCCGCAGAACGGAAAATCATTGCGGATAACGTTGATGACATGCTCAAAAGAGACATCATTCGGCCATCCTCCAGTTCTTGGTCGTCTCCTGTCGTGCTGGTTCGCAAGAAAGACGGCTCCGTACGATTCTGCGTCGATTATCGAGCCCTTAATAAGATCACGCGCAAAGACGTATATCCGATGCCAAGAATTGACGATGCCATTGACTCCCTCCAGGGTGCGGAATATTTCTCTAGTCTAGACCTCCGATCCGGATACTGGCAAATCCCCATGCACGAAGCGGACAAGGACAAGACAGCCTTTGCAACGCCAGACGGACTTTACGAGTTCAACGTCATGCCGTTCGGTTTATGTAATGCCCCTGCAACATTTGAACGCATGATCGACACAGTTTTACGTGGCCTTAAGTGGAAGACCTGTCTGTGCTATTTAGATGACATCGTTATTTTTTCTACAACTTTTAGTCAGCACCTTGAGCGCTTGGACGAAGTTTTCACTTGCATTTCCAACGCTGGCCTCCAACTCAACACAAAGAAATGCCATTTTGCCAGAAAGAACATCAAAGTATTGGGCCATCTTATCTGCAAAGATGGCATTCGACCAGATCCCGAAAAGGTTGCTGCCGTGCATCGCTTCCCTCGCCCTGAAAATCAAAAGCAATTAAGAAGTTTCTTAGGCCTGGCATCCTACTTCCGCCGCTTCATCAGTCATTTTGCAGCCGTCGCCGCTACACAAGTTGCTCACGTCGGGCACTGCTTTCCCTTGGACAGATGAATGCGAACTTTCTTTCCACGCCCTCAAGCAGGCATTAACCAGCGACCCTGTCCTCTGTCACTTCGATGACAACGCACCAACTTGCTTGCACACCGACGCTAGTGGCCATGGGATCGGTGCTGTACTTTTACAGCGGGATACCACCTCACGAGAGAGAGTTGTTGCCTATGCCAGTCGCGCACTAACACCTGCCGAAATGAATTACTCGATCACAGAACAGGAATGTCTCGCAGTAGTTTGGGCTATCCAAAAATTTCGACCATATCTTTACGGACGCCATTTCACGGTCATAACCGACCACCACGCCTTATGCTGGTTGTCGTCAATCAAAAATTTGTCCGGACGACTTGGTCGCTGGGTGGTACGCTTACAAGAGTACGACTTTGACGTTGTCTACAAGTCTGGGAAAAAGCATCAAGATGCCGACGCTCTCTCTCGCTGCCCGCTGCCATTATTAGCTTCGAGTACACCTCTCCATTGCTCGCCACTTGATGATGAGACTAAGTCGTCACTCCCGTTATTACCGTTATTACCTCTCACGGTTACTGACACGTTATCTTCCAATCGCCTCTCTCACCTCGCCTCGTGTCAACGTTCTGACCCCTACTGCGACAGCATCATCCAACGCCTGTGCGGAACTACATCTGCACCAAATGCCAGATTACGTCGACAACTGCGACTATTTAAGCTTGACAACGATGTGCTGTACCGCTACATATACAACTCCGACGGACACAGCTGGGTACCTATTCTTCCACGCTCGATGCGCACACAAGTCCTTGAAGCCTTGCACGACGACCCATCTGCTGGCCATTTGGGATTCCACAAAACATACCACCGCGTTAGGAGCCGTTTCTTTTGGCCAGGCATGTCTACCTTTGTGGCCAAGTACGTCGCTTCTTGCGTTCAGTGTCAACGGCGGAAACGACCGACTTCGCCTCCTGCTGGGCTTTTACAGCCCATCCCATGTCCCGAGACACCGTTTGCCATCGTTGGGATAGACCTAGTCGGCCCATTGCCCATAACGCCAGCGGGTCATCGATGGGTCATGACAGCTGTTGACCAGCTCACACGCTACGCAGAGACCGCTCCTCTACGCTCTAGTTCAGCCTCCGACGTAGCCACCTTCTTTCTAGATGCCATTGTGCTGCGCCATGGTGCCCCTCGTGTACTGTTAAGCGACCGCGGCAAGACTTTCATGTCAACAATGCTCGCAGAAGTACTCGGAGCTTGTGGCACAGTTCATAAGACGACATCCGCATATCACCCACAAACAAATGGCTTAACCGAGCGATTTCATCGCACACTAATAGATATGATATCGATGTATATCGGGCCAAACCACGACAATTGGGACAAACTTTTACCTTTCGTGACTTTTGCTCACAACACCGCTATCCAACGAACTACGGGATACTCACCTTTCTACCTAGTTTTCGGCTGTTCACCGACATTCACCATCGACGCCGCTTTCTTCAATGCTCCAACTAACACCTCAGACAGTACACCCGAACAGTTCGTTTCGAGACTTGAGGAATGCCGTCAACGTGCTCGTTTCAACACAGAAGTCAGTCAGCTAGATCGCAAGCAACGTTACGACATCTCTCGTCGCGACGTCTCCTTTCGTCCCGGAGAGGAAGTGCTTCTTTGGACGCCTATTCGTGCACCCGGTTTGTGCGAGAAGTTTGAATCCCGCTTTCTTGGACCCTATATTATTAACGAACAAACATCCCCCGTGAACTATCGCGTTACTCCCGTAGACGTTTCTTCCGACCATCGTTGTCGTGGTTCGGAGATCGTTCACGTTTCGCGCCTAAAACGATACGTTCGGCGTTCCCCTCCTGGCTAAATCGCGGCCTGGCTGGCCGCTTGCGCGTGCGGGGAAATTAGTGTGAGCATTATTCATACGCTTCATATTCTCACCTGTACATACTCATCATCACTGTTTTGGGGCCTGGTGGTGGGGCTCTGTCTCGGGAGAATAAAGAAGAGACTGGCTGCCTAAACCTCGTCTCACAATACATATATATATATATATATATATATATATATATATATATATATATATATATATATATATATATATATATATATATACACATATATATCTTCGCAGTTGCACTTGAAGAAACGTCGTGTGTCCTCAAGGAATTGTTCACTGAAGTAACGGACTTATATGAGTCTATACAATACCTCATTGTAGGACAAACTTCAATTTCACAGCCTCAGTCCTCTCCCACCACCAAAAATCTGGCTTCTCTCGGCAGTTCAATGTTCAATCGTGAAATTGTTTTATACTTCATTATCACTAATACTGCTTCGCCTTTCCGGAGAAACTGCAGCCTCTCTCTCTGTCTCTTATTTTTTTCCGTGATTCCGAGTATAAGCGCTGATGTGCACGACTGTTGTTGATTGACTCCGAGTGAATCTCGTTTGGCCTTATTTTGGTTACTTAGTGAATTATGCAGTGTCTGCCAACTATCATGTACCAAGACTTAAAAAAGAGCAGTCGCGTTACTCGAAAAAAACCTAGTGCATATTGTTTACAGTAAGGAAGGGTAGCTGCGAGAAATTCTTTCGTTACTGAGATATAGTGAGCTAATTACAATAAATTATCAAACTCGAGAAGTATTGTTGTAACTATCAAAGTGCCAATGAAACATTTGTAGGCCCCTTCAAGTGACCTCTAGCTGCAGTGTTTCCAGCGACGTACTCATCGCGTAGAAATTTTTTCACGGATTGGCAAAGAATTCGCACGAAAAAATTAAAATACCACGTTAACGATGAAGCATATCTTATTAGAATGGGAAAGTATCTGCCCAGTGGTCGATTTAGACACCTCTGGCCTCCACGAAATTGCGGCGGGACTGGCCGCTCGAGACGCTTTGCATGTATTCGCGGGCTTCTTTCACTACACTGTAAACGAAAATAAACCCAGCTGAGAGTTTTTAAGAGGTGATGTGCCCTAAAACCTCCCCTCCTCAAATATTTACTCCGATGTATGGGAGCAAAACAGCGCCATTCCCTCGTTTCACTCCGCTGGCTAGCTGCCGGAGTATTAAGGCGACATGACGCGATTTTACTCCGCGTAAAAATTTTGTTCTCCCGTGAAACTCCGACAGGGAGTTTTGAAAAACTCCCCTCCGCCGATACAGGTTAGTCACGTGGCGCTTCCCATGAGGCTGTGCGCCTCGCCAGCGACCGGGCGCGTTCGGCGGAGCGGGCAGTGCTCATGGCTGACGGTTTGTTTACGTCTGTGAAGTGTCGTTCCGTGACAGCGTTTCGTCAATTTGTTTCCCGTATCTCCTTCCAGAAAGTGTTATAGGCATGCCTGAAGCTCACTGTATCTCAACTTCAAGTACATTAGCTGTGATCACTTTGCTGACAACGATGATTGCAAGAACCACGTTTTCAAGTGCGGAAAAAGGCTTAGGTATACCTCGAAGCTGCTCACTGGCTCGTGATGTCGGCTCACGTTCTGGCTGTGTTTCCGTGCTGCGTCACCCTGTCTTGTGTTCTTCAGTACGTGAAATGCCACTTCTATGTCCTTTTGAGTACATGCTGACAACGTCCGGTGTAATGTTTGTAAGGAACGCGTAGCAATGGCAACAGCAGCCACTGTTCGAGCGACGACATCCGTGCTAGTCGCGCATGAATGGCGTAACCCAAGTTCGTTGCGGTGCTGTGTTGCCAGTGAGAAAAACCGGAGTGCAAGCAACTGTTTTTATTTATCTGTGAACGGATATCCTCGCCCGAAGAAAAACGGTAGGACATGAGTATATATGTGTGCTTAAAATAAAGCTTCTTATTGAGCGATGTGAATCGAATTGTTATCGCGCATATAGGTTTTGGTCACGTCGTTGCTTCCGATATTGCATTAACATTACGCTCTATCCGAGACACTGATTTAGACGCATGCCTGCTGGCTACGAGTTTAGGGGTTCACTCGACAGATCAGCGATGTAGTTCCTTTTCGCAACCGAGACAAATTGCTTGTACTCAGAGCAAGTAGTGCGGTGTATAAAATGTACGTCTGCGCATTTTTCGGTGTTACGTCGGCTGCTGCGGGTCATGCTCACACGTAATAATTTCTTGCTACGCTACCACTATATCGAAAAAATGTAGTTTTGCTATGCAGCACATGCACTTACATTTTTCTAGCTTACTGTAACTAACGCACTACTTTTTGGCCGCGAACGCCGGCAGTGTGCGAAGTCGCTTCAGCACTCACAGAATGGCATAGTATTGAAAAATAACGCCATTAACTTTTTTTATCTCACTATTTTGAATTAACAGTTTTGTGTTGATTAAGGTATTCTGTTAGTTTCAAAGAGGCAGATCTCGTATGAACGAGCATGAGAGTCGTAATTCTGAAAACAGCACAGCTGCTCCCTTGGTGGTTTCGAGGCACACAGTATCGTGGCTATATATACTGGCACCGTTGCATCTTGAGTATCGCGTGTACGTGGGATGTCTTTCAAATTTCTGCATTGGGCGTTTCTGGAATGTTTATGTATGTCATGATATATGTGCTTTCATTGACTTGTTTCATCGAATTTGACGCGGTCTCGTGTGCATATTTCGAAATTTGACCAGCAGCCTCTGCATGTAAACATGTTCGCGCAAACTGACGCGATGCCTCTTTTTATACTCCCGTTGCACCTCGAAAAAACTCCGTCAATTGCAAAGCAAAAAATAAAAAAAAGACAGAAAAAAACCTCCCATAATTCCACGCAAAAATTCCGCTCGTGCGGAGTAAAAATTCTACTCCGATCATACGGGGCATAATAAACTCCGAACCGGGGGGTCGCTAGAGGACAAGCAGTATACTCCCACCTCGGAGTTATTTCCGTTTACAGTGTAGTCTCCACTGGCTACGCTTGTCTGTGTTTCCTGTCGTCCCGTCTTCGTTCGCACTTTAAACTAATTGGACTATAGATTACCAACTAGCCCAAACTACCACCCTTCTTTCACACTCAGAAAAAAACACCTTTATGTAGCACGTATTGAGGAACAGAAAGTTCTATGGCGAGTTGTTCATGTCGCTCTACAATTTTCTCATTGACACTTTTCATCTAATTATAATATTTAATAGTTCAATCAATAATAAGGTATAATTATGTAATTAGGCGTAATGCAATAAATAATCTCAGTATACCCAAATGACGGCAAACAACGTCACATTTGTTCTGTGCAGCTACGTAGCATTTGCATCTTATTAAAGTTTTGCTCAAATTTAGTTAAATTCCCTGTGTTTAGGTGCATGTGTGCTATATGCCAAGCTATGCTATGTGGCATGCGGTATATGCGAGTTATATGCCACAACATTCTGTCGCTAAAGTTTCTCATACGAGGTTTTACGTTCTTTACAATATTATTCCTTAGAATTTTGAGAATAGCAGCCTACAAACAAATGTCATGAAACAAAGCACGAACAGCGCATGCCTCTTACCTTAATCTTTCTCAGACTGAAATACTAAAAGTGCGAAACCAAAGTTGACAGATCCTTCAGGATACGCTAAAGAGTATGAAGGCGAAAGCCTGCTGGGTCACGAGACATTCATGAAATTACTTGACATTTTATTTCGAGTGCGTTGTTACTTCGCATTGCTTGTTTTCTTCCACCAATGGTCGTCGGAACGAGTGTCTCAATTAGCTCTACCTAATTAACTGTGACTTATGTAACATCGCCCTAATCAACAGCAAAGGTTGTGCGGTAGATTACCCCCAAAGGTAGCGGCTTCGGCTCTCGACCTCAACAATGTGAATTGGTATACAACATGAAGATATGGCCCATTCTCCTACATCTCCAGGTGGGTGCGACTCCCACCAGATGGCATGGGGTCGAGTGCCTCGAGGAGAGAAACTTCAGTTTCCTTTCTCGTCTCTCGCTCTCTCTCTCTCTCTCTCTGTATATATACATATATATATATATATATATATATATATATATATATATATATATATATATATATATATATATATATATATATATATATATATATATATATATATATATATATATATATATGTGGGGGGGAGTCATCGAACTGTATTTATGTTATAACATTTCGTGCCTTCATCCTTTATCACACTCATTATATAGCACGTTTCTTTAAGTTGTGTGGTATTGCGTGACTGGACAGGTATTTTTGGCTCTCACGTAAAAAGGAGCCGCCGGCTCCCCTTCTTGATGCCCAAATCGTCATACGTTTTCATGCCAGTAAAAGAAAAAAAAAAAGGTAACGCGGAAATGGGTTCACTGAGAGTAACGCTCCGCCGCACTACTATACTGATGAGAGGCAAACACATGGTTCAAGGCAGGTCGCGGTAACGAAGTCCAGCAGAGCATTTACGAAGAATCAGAATATACCTCATGCGTCACGTGATCATTTCACTTGTTTCGAACAAATAAAAGCTGATACTTCAATAAACAGAAGTTCAGTGAATGCGTTTAAATGACCCAAATACGCTAAGGTTGGACCGCAGATATTCAAGGAACGAAAGTCGCTGCTCTACGACGACATCCGAATATTCACGCCGAGGAGCCTCCTTGCACAGTCGCAATAGAGGTCCTGCTTATGCCTGGTTAACTATACAAAGGAGCTAGGTAAAAAGACACATTGGAAGCGTGTTAACAAGAATACTAAGTGCAAGAAAACTATTGATCACTGTTGATCTGATCGATACTTTTGTGTTTATTGCAACGACCCCTCAAAAATGAGGGCTACTTTTTACGCGTATAAATAAGTAAGCAGTCGCGCTATGCAGTGAAGTTCGGTCCGAATCCCGTGAGTTATTCATTCGTAATGTTCGGATCCCGTGAGCTATTTCATCCGTAGTGGTCCCAGCCTGGACATATGAACCTGTTGATACATTGCTCGACGGGAGGATTTGACCGACTCTTTTGCTCCGGAAATGTCCACCTTATGCTTTCTTTTCTTTTCATTAATGCTAAATAAATAAATAGATAAATAAAGCTGCAAGGCAGCAAAATTCGGTATCCGAAGACATCGTTTTTTAGCCACGTAAAGGGCGGTACCGAACGTGAATTTCGTCAGCATATATGCTTCTTGAAACAAGACTTTAGCACTTCACTCAAATTTCAATGTTTTGGATAACATCAGAATAACTGGGCGTTGCAAGAGTTTCTTGCTTCTTAAGTGGCCGCGGCTACATCTGTTTAAAGGGACACTAAAGCGAAAATATAAATCAGTATAGACTAATGAAGCATTGTTTGAAAACCCTGCAGGTAGTCATTTCAAAGAAACAGTTTGATTAACTGATGACAAAATAAAGGTCCAAGTATCAGTATATGAATTTCACGCCGAAACCCCAGCGCCGGTACGTCAGCGTGACGTCAGGGATTCCAAAGTATGTTTTCGCATTTGGGCCGCGTTGGCTGAATAAACGTTCCTCAAACTTGCCATGTTTAATATTTGGTTCCTTTAGAACACAATGTAGTCACTCTGTACCGCTATATATAGTTAGTAGGCCCTAGAAGATCCCATCGAAATCCAAGACGTCACAGCCCCCAGGTGCGAGAACTTAAGTAGGCGTCGCCGCCCGTATTTCGTTCTTGCGTTTTTTCTGGCTTACCAAACGCCTTATCGTTGTAAGAGTGGTTGTTTTGGTGTTGTAGAACGGTAATTTACTTATGCAGAAGAAATCATGTTTCACTTCAGCGTCCCTTTAATGTATTAAAATAATGAGCCAAAGTGACTGAATAAAACTATAAGCCTCAAGTAACATTCGACAATCCATTCAGTAGTATTTAGTTTCTTTAAGTGCTGGAGCGCACGTATCATTTCTAGTTTTGAAAACTGTCTGAAATATAATAATAATAATAATAATAATAATAATAATAATAGTAAGAATTCGATGCCAAAACGATCGATCGATTGGTTCGTAGAAATTCACCCCCACCGTCGGCGTCCGAGACGCACCGTCAGAGACGGTCTGCACAGGTGGCTGAATAGGTGACTTAGGTTCGAAAAGACAAAGCCGCTGCAGTAACGAACGAAGAACAACTTGTATTTACAGATAAAATTACAAAGTTCGGTTACAAGATTGCATAGTTTCAACAGTACATCGGTTACAAATAGCTACACTGGTTTGGACCACATAGGGCGACCCTATTTCGGCAGAGCCGATGGTGCTTAGCACCGAAGCCAGGTCCAGAACTCCCCTTCGGAGCTCTGCGGCCGCATTTTGTAGACGCAACGCTCCGCCCACAATCTTTACTGGCGAATTGCCGCCGGGTTGCGTCTCAACTGGACAATCCATTCACCAATCACTGCGTTCAGCAGAACTTGCGTGCGGGATTGGTCAGTCGAACAACCAAAAGTCAAAGAACATCTTTTTTTAGTACAGTTTACGGTGTAGAATCCTCACCCGAAATACACAATATACAACAACAAAGGGGTGAGGGTCATGCCAGCTGTACACATCGAAAGTTCCGAGCAACGGCTCTCGAGCACAGCCGGCGCAACAAGCACTGCCCAACAAAATACATTCACAAAACCTAAAAGCCTGGGAACGTCGGGACCATGTTTTCCAGTGCTCGAACATGTGCGCGACGCGATCGGATTCCAAGAACCCGCAGGCCATGCGGCGCCTTAAACAAGCAATTGTTTGCAAGCCAAACTGTCACAGAGGAGCCCGGGATAATTGCCCACCCGCCGAGGTCGGCCTCGTGTCCGGGCCGTAAGCCGAAGAAGACGTTCCCACGGCGCCTCGGAACCGAGACAAAACCGCAGGGTCTTTTGCGGCTCAAAGAATCCCTACGCCGGTCAGCGCGCGGTGCAAAGCCGTCAAAGGCAATGAGGCTGGCGCGCCTGCTTGAGGCCGCGCTATCTCCGTTGCCCGCGGCTAGACCCGAACCAAGCACTCTTCAAGGGCGCCGATGAGAGCACCGCGGAAGTCAGACGGGCCCGCCCGTTACGGCGTTTGACGCCTAGTCGGGGAGATCCCAGCTGGGAAGGAGTTTACCCCCGCCAGCCGGCCGCGCGCAAGGGAAACGCCTGTGGGGATTCCCAGGAAGCACAATGCGACGGGGGTCCGAAGCTCCCTTTTTTACTGTGAGGCGCGACCGCTAATGTGGCGCTGATGGCCTTCTGCGTTCCCCGAACTGTGCGGCAGCCCTGGGTGCCGACGGCGTGGTTACTCTGCTTGCTTGCAAGGCCCCGCTCTGGGTCAACCGTTAACAGCCATTACTCAAGTGTGGAAACCATCTCGTCGAGACGCATGTCCCCTGCCCAGATGGCCCGCGCCGTCCGTATGGGTTTGTTTTGCAGCCGCCCGTAGCGGGGCTTACAATAATAATAATAATAATATTAATAATAATAATAATAATAATAATAATAATAATAATAATAATAATAATAGTGGTCAGAGGTTGAGGGTAAACCTTTATGCGCGTTAAGAAGTCTTCAACAAGACCTCAAAAGAAGCGAATGAACCAATAAACTAATAAACCGATATTGAAGGAAAGCGGGCTCGTGGTCTGCTTGAGGTGTCTTTTTTTAATTACTGCAATTACATGGACACCTCTGTCGAATTTTCACCGTCGGCGTCCGTGTCGGCGTGGGCATCGGCGTTAACGGTGCATTCCATGTGAATTCTTCTATATTAAGTATCTGTCTAGCATTTCGAAGTATCAATGTTGCGCACTTCAGCATGTTTTGTGGTCTTTACCGATTGATTAGTCGGGATTTTGACAATCGTAGAGCACGAAAAAGAATTTTAAACACTTCATTCGGCGTACGTCCTTCAATACGACAGCAATCATATGAACACCCAAGGCGCATTTCCACCGTCGCCGGCGTCGGCGTCGCCGTGATGTTCCGTATTAGGTCCGAATGCGATAACACTGGGGACGCGCGCCGTAAGCATAGAGTTTCTCACTATAATACCTAGAGGGTAATCTGGCGCCACCGTCTATGGGAGTCTCTTAAGGGGGCACCGTGCCATCATGGGAATGACGGTATATGTGTCTGCGAGGCTCGTGTTGGCTGGTGTTGTAAAAGGCTTCGTCTAAAACATGGATATGGCTACATAAATAACGCGTTCTCAAAGCAAAATCTTCATAAAATGTTTCCATTCACGCATATAACATCTTTACTCACCCACGATGCATGACCAAGCGAAGAAAAGCAAGAACAGAAGACCAACTGTTTCAAAACGAGCGCGAACCTTGTCGTCTGTCCTCCAACGTTGGCGGCCCGCTGATACTTTTTACGTAACATGTAGTCGTACACACAATAACACGTTCTCATAGTTAAAACAACATGTTTTCGCGTAATAATAAAGCTAAAACAGCTTTTCACGTGCTGTTCTAGTAGAAAATGAATCATTGTGACAGACGGAACGGTACTTGCCAGGCGCGTCTTCAAGGTGTCCTGTCTCTACGAGAACGATGCCAATCCGAATCCACAATATACCGGCATTCCCATGCATACCACTAAAGCCCCTCAATCTCCCAAAGTAGCGCCATTCACTTCCCTCCTCCTCCGCTCGGCGCGGCCTCGCCGGTGGCGTCGCCGGCGGTGGGCCTGCCGTAGCAGACGACGGCTAACACGCTACGGCAGGAAATCCGCGGAAAAGTTCGTTCGAGTCCTGCGGAGCAGTTTTTTCAATCTAGATCTTGCTTTGTCAGACGGTAACTGGCCTTAAGAATGTTGTGTCGGATTTGCGGAATAAATAGAGAAAAGCACCATTATTCAAGGCGTATTTAAGGCGTAAAGCGCGCGCACGTTGAAAGCTCGTGTTGCTGAAACACGACACAAGCACGCGGTGTGCTCAGACACGCGAGGAATTACCAGAGTTTCAGGTTTTGACAGCGTGAAAGTATGTGCAGGTGGTTTCGTAGGTTAATTTACGTACGTGCAGGATGCTTTTGTTCGGCGGGCGTGTGAGAGATTCCGACTGTCTGCGGCCAGCAATGCCAGGCAGCAGGGCCGTTTACAGATGTACGAAGCTCATGCACAGGTTGTGGTGGCCATGAGCAACGTTTTCACACATAGGCGGTATAGATAATTTGAACAACGTACCAGCATATGAAATCGTTATTTATTTATTACAGTGCAAATGGTTAGAATTTGATAGAAAAAAAGAAGGAACTTGATGGGACAACTGGAAAGAGGTTCAGAAAATAATTATCCCCCTCCCCTCATTGGCACCAGCAACACTTTTGTTGAAGTGCTAATTTTATCTCTGTATACTACGTGCGTCTGTATTCTTTTGCGTTGTAAGTTTTCACAAGGAAGCAGTGTTGCGTTTACTGGAACAGTCAAGGCACACAAGACAGAAAAAAAAGTTGATTCTTGGGTTTTACATCCCAACACCACGATCTCATAAGGCACGCCATAATGGGGGCTCCGGATTAATTTTTTTTCCAGCTGGGGTTCTTTAACGCGCCCCCAATGCACTGGACACGGGCCCGTTTTGACACGGGCGTCAAAAGAAGAGGTTGGAGGAGCCGTGGCACTTACTTCACAAAGCCGTGCGTTCTTTGCCACTTGCTCGAAGTCAGCCCGCCCGATCTTGTGAATCCGCACTTTTCTTCGTTTTGCGTGGCGCCCGGCGGATGGTAAAGCAAAAAGCTTTTTGCCGTCACTGGGTCTGTTGTGGCAACCGTAGGCGCAGCAGCACGGCATCGCAATTAAGCACTCGGCCCTAACACATTGTATAAAACTACCGCGCTCCTTCAAACCGCCTGCCGTACTTTCGTCGCGCAGGCCCAAGAATGGGGGTCGCAGCGCGCTTGAAAGAAAATATATACAAAAGCGCGGCGCCTGCTCTGCGCCGGAAAGAAAAAAATATACAAAAGCGCGGGGCCTGCTTTCACGTGACGCAGATTGGCCAATGGGGGGCGGAGGAGGTTGGGGCGACAGGAGGAGTGGAGGAGGAAGCGCCTGGGTGAGCGGGGTGGCGGAAAGATCTAAGAATGGCGCTACTTTTGGAAAATTGAGGGGCTTTACATACCACAGCGCAGCAGCGCCAGATTTCCCTCTAGGTAATGTAGTGAGAAACTCTATGGCCGTAAGTATGTGCGCGACTGAAAGCTTACGAGGGCGAGCCGAGCATGATGGCACCATCTGGCGCGCGCAAGGGAGAAAGACGGGGAGGAAGCGCGCTGTCTTCTAACACGCAGAAAACTGCGGGGGTTAACTCCGGCTACGGCTTCTTATGGCGCCGCCACTCCGTGGGCGCGGCTGAGCGTGGGCGTCATCTTTAAAGCTATCTGCGATAAGGACAGGGCCTATTTCGCTCCGAGGGCCGATAGCTTCGTCTGCGTTGTGTTCTCGCAGAAGTAGTCGTGGCTATATAAAACGCAAAGAAAGAAACGGTTGCAACTGATGTTATACAAACCACTGAAATTGATGTGCAATGCTAAAATCTTGAAGTATACGTTTTGACAAAATGCCTGTTCGTTACAGCCCTTTGCGATGATAAATAACCATGTCCTCAAATGTCGATCCTCTGAAAATTTTGGTGATATATAGTTTGATTTATTTACTTACTTATTTATTATCTGTTGTTTTGCATTTCCGAAAATAAAAGCAATAAGGTGCAAATTCCTGCAGCAAAGGAGTCGGTCAAATTCCTCCCGTCGAGCAATGTACCAGCAGGTTCTTGTGTCCAGGCAGAGAACATCACGAATGAATAGCTCACGGAATCCGGACCGAACTTCACTGCATGTGCCTACTGCTTCCTTATCTATACGCACAAAAAGCAGCAGTGGTTCTTGAGGAATCGTTACAATAAACAAAAACGTATCGATCAGATCAACAACGATTGATAGAGTTCTTGCAACTAGTATTCTTCCTTATAGGCTTCCAACTCGTCTTTTTACCTACCTCAATTGTATAATGAACGAGGCCTAAACAGCATCTCTACCGTGACTGCGATAGGAGGCCCCTCGGCGTGAGTTTTCCAATGACGTCACAGGGCGGCGAGTTTCGTTCCTGGAATATCTCCACGCCAAGCTTAGCGTACTTGGGCTCATTTAAGCGTATGGACTGACCTTTCTTTAAGTGTGTTGGCTTGTATTTGTTTGAAAGATGTGAAATGATCATGTGACGTACGAGGTGTTCTCCGATTATTTCTAGCCGCAGTGCTCGACCCATTACCGCTACCTGCCTTGAACCATGTCTTTGCCTCACATCACATTAGTACTGCTGCGGAACGTTACTCTCAGTCGAGTGGTTTCGGCAAACGTGAATTTTTTTTTTTACTGACATGAAAATAATGAAGATTTCGACATCAAGAGGTAATGCCGGCTGCATTTTAGGTCAGAAACAAAAATGCCTGTGAAGTTCAAGCGTACTATAAAATGAAACGGTAATAAATGATGAAAGCACGAAATGTCCCCAACAAAGAAAATTACAGTTGAACATGTACAGTCGACCAAAAAAGTTTACGGACCACGGCATCTCAATAAATTCAGTATATACGAGCAGCCTATAAAAGCAGCCAGTAAAATGGTGCATCACAATGTTGCTCACATATGCCACAAAAGGCTAAAAATTGGAATACCAGGCTGTGTTTTGAGACTGAGGAGATATCCAGCTTCGTGTCAAATCTCTTGGCCCGTAAACTTTTTTGGTTGACTGTACACAAGATAAGCACACCACAAGCAATATTATTCAGGTATTCCAGCTAACTTTAGGAAGTCTAAAAATATGCGAATGCCACGTAGCTAAACGTAACCTAGGTAATTTTGCTTGCGGTCGCTTGAAGATACTCAGATTACTTTTTGCATTCTACCTAATTACAAATATAGTCCTGACTAATTACTCAACTTGTCAAATATTATAATTAGATGAAAAGTGCCAATGAGGAAATTGTGGAGCAACATGAAAAACCCCCGATAAAGGTTTCTGTTCCTCAATACGGGCCACAAAAAAAGTGTTTTTCCGAGCGTCAAAAGAAGCCCGCATATGCACGCAAAATTGCCGCATGACTGGCCACTCCAGGAACTTTTCGTGTATTCCAGGGCTTCTCTTACGCTCCGTTCTCCGTAGCACGCATTGACCAACAGAAAGCGGTATCGGTAGTTTTTCATGTTGCTCTACAATTCTCTCGTTGATACCTTTCGTGTAATAATGAAATTTGAAAATTGACTTATTAATCAAGGATAATTATGTAATTAGGTAGAATGAGAAAAAAATATCGCAGTATCTCCAAGCGACAGCAAAAAACATTACTTGTGTTCTGTGCAGCTAGGTGGCATTCGCATATTTATAAACTGTGGCTAAAATCAGGTGAGACATTCTGTATATATATACACACACATCTGCATATACCGTAGTTCGTGAAAGACGGCGATAAAGACAAATTAAAAAAAATGGAAAAATTCATGTCAAGTAAGCAAAACGACGCTTGTAAAATGCTTGTCCCTGAACCTACAAGGCGCTAGAAGAAGAAGAAGGTCCACATATGAGACGGTTATTTTCTTTCCTATTTTATTTCCGTTTCTTCATTCTTTTAGGCAGCCGACTATACTGTATACAAGCGTCGCTTTGTATGATCTGTCACCTGTGTCTTTCATATTTTCTGCAATATCTTTATTCTCGTAGTTCCACATATTTTCTGGTCTACCCCACCACACAGTTCCCGTGCTATTCTTGATAAAATCTTCCATCAGCGACACTACTTGTTTTCCAACCTTTCATTCTCGCTATTAATTTGTGTTTTACTGTGTATCCTCGTTTCTGGTAGCAGCTATGTTCAATGCACATCGGCAAAAAACGACGCAGTAGAAGAACGGCGCCTAGAATCAGAGAGGCTAGGTTTAGAAAGCTGTCGCTTTTAAAATACCCTGCAAAACAGACATTCCAAATAACAGACTTAAACTATCAATTGCTTTATCCTTGGGACAGTCGATGCTTTCCCACACGTAAATTGGAAATCTCCCTGACAAAATTACGATGCCGTATTCAACCCCTCAATGTTTATCTAGACAGGTCTGGTCTGGAGCTGTCCCCCATATGTCATTTCTGCAAGGAACCTGAAATCAATTATATTTTTTATTACCCTGACGCTGATTCGCAATGAAGGGAAATAGATACTTCAAAATTCCATTACGAAAATTAGGCGTTGCTGTTAACACTGAAACATTCTCTCCTTTGGGGCAACTACATTGGGTTTTAGCCACAGAAGCTTATACAATGCCGTATGCAAGTTCCTTGGTGAAACAAGGAGCATACATAGGTAATTTATTTATTTATTATTGTTTTATAAAACTACAATTTACAGTAAATGACTTATTGATAGTACGTGTGATAGATGCGCTCGGCGTTTTATATGAATGCACAGAAACAGGTAATGGCGGAGCGGAGCGAGAGCGATTGGATTGGATTGGATTGAATTTTCCTCTTCGATGACTTGTACCCATTGCAGGGGATTGGCCGAGATGTGGATGGTATTAGGACAATTTCGGTGGTACAAAAACTGGTTAAAGTGGCATCTGGAAACGGATAAAAATAATGTTTGATGAACTTAAGGAAAATGTCTTGAGACAACTCTGAATTCCTCCACGGCTGAGCAGACATTCCTGTAGCAGTTGCGAAGAGAAGAGGCTCCTAGGGAAAGGATATTTAAAATGGAGAAATTTAAACAGAGCTGCGTGAACGTTGTTTTAAGATGCTCTTCTTTAAAGAACAAAAACGAGCACCAACCACCATCTTCTTCTTCGTCGTCGTCGTCTGCTGCAGCACGTAATTGCCACTACAATAACCCATCGGCGAACAAAGAGCCGTCCAGGAGACCTATGGAACAGGGAGCACTGGTGGTTCGTAATGCGGCTTCGGTAGGTCGACATGAACAGTTTCGCGTCTGCGACGCCGTTGATCCGTAGGTGGCTGAATAGGCTCAATGACGTAGTTGACCGGAGACGTCTGGCGTAGCTCAAGGACGTCGCGGACGTCTTTGAGCCATAGGCGGAAAGCTTTAATTTTCACGAGGTCCGGGGGACGGTGACGGCTGGGACCCGACCAGCTTTCCGAACCTTATATCAAAGCGAAGCTTCCCATGTCTCGAGTGATTCGTTCGTGAGCGCCGAAAACGCACTGCAGGAAAACCAACTTACTCATCGGCGTAGAAGACTGCGTTGTATATTCGCAGTTGTATTGATAAGACGACTAGCAATTTTCAATAAAAAGAAAATTTATATATAAAGACATACGTTGCGGGTATTTTGCGTAAATATTTTTTGATCATCATCTGTCTTTGCCCAGTACACCTAGGACACCGAAGTGGAACTTACGTAAAAACCCTAGGGCACCCATGCAGTTCTTGTAACATAGCAAGAGTGTGATTTTCATTCCACTTCTGGCTCCATTGCCAGCTTCAGTCGTATCATGATGTATTTATGGCTTCAAGCAAGACCTCAAACGAATAAGTGGTTCTGCTGACGTCCCTGCGTGTTTCACGAAAGTGGCGTCCACCTATTACGTCATGACACCTACAGTACAATGGACTCCTTCGAAGGCCCTGGTGCTCAATGTTATCCCTGCGGGGAATCGACCCGAGAACGTCGTTGACGCTACGGCCTCAATAGTTGGCCTTCCTGAGGTCTATTGCATTCAGCACATTGGAGGCTTCAACTTTAATGTCACCGTCAAGAGCATGGCTTACAAGGCTCTAATCGTCGATGCGGTTGCCTTGTCAACGGTGGCCAGCGCTGTGCTGTCGTTCCTCTCGGCCCGCAGGTCATAACGCTACGTGCAACTTTTTGCCGTCCTTCCTTCCGAACGAAGTCCTCGTCCAGGCACTATCACCATACGGCACTGTTCTGTCTCTGAACGCTGGTGTTATGAGCGGAGGACGTTGCGTGCTCACGGACACCCGCTTCTTTCGGATGGAAATTAGCACCACAACCTCTGTCGCCAATTATCTGCGAGTCTCTGGTCATCGTGTGACGTTTGACTACCGTGGCTTGCAACACGTGGGTCGTCGGTGCGGTTGGGGCGGCCACTACCATGGACAGTGCACCGCAGAATTCTGTGGCCGCTGTGATATCCGTGGCCACGAAAGCGAAGGATGTGACTGTACTTGTCGGCGTTGCGGGGATGGTCACCCTACAGTCGTCGCCCTGTGTGACGTCCATACTCAGATGCTACTGCTAGAGCCTTTCTCCCCTTACCGCCGTCGTCAGCTGCGGTCACGACTGCGCATGACTCATTAACCAAAGCGATTGCCTTGATACCGCATCAACCAGCACTGGCAAATAACAAAGAAAAAGCGTTCAGCATGAACAATCACAACACGACATGCTCCAACGCTCAAATTGTTCACTTCATTGTTTTCATACACTTAATTTAACTACCCGATCCATGGTCAATCCCCCACTGGTGATATGTGCCATAGCCACTCAGGAAAGCGACAACACGTACCATGTTCACCGGCCTCGTCGGCCGAAGGAGAGGACCATGCTAATGATGACGGGGCTGATCGCAGCACGTTATATTTGCTGGCTTCCCAGGCAGAGAGGGACACGCGTGCTGTGGCCGGTGGCGTCTCCACTGCGGCTGCTGCCATCAGTCCTGATCCCACCGAAGTTTTAGACGCGGCTAAAACACCTGGGCTTGTGATTTCTGCCCTCGCTACACCAACGAAGTCTGCGGTGGCTTCATCGACCTCCGTTGCGTCGCTTACAATGCCACATGCGATTTGTGGCTCTTCTGCAAAAGCAACTCTGCCGATACATCTGAATGAGCCCCCGGCTGCCGAAGTTGTCGGCGGCGATGACATCGATCCCGCAGGCCAACCGTTACCTGCATCGTCATCATCTGACGATAACTTCAGCCTCTGAGTTGATAGTGGCGTTGTTCTTTCACCAAGCCTGGATTAACTCGACGTAGAAATGGCGTTCTCACGATATGTAAAGCGTGCCCACACGTCAGCCTCTGGCTCGGACGGCACCCCGGATCGCCGCGCTAAGTTACAACGGCCAAAGAAACCCCGGCCTTCTTCTAGAGGGTCAAAGGAGTGAAATGTGCTCTGCATCTACCCTAGACTTGTTCCCGGGGTGCCAACTTGAACAACACGACCAGGTCAGTTCAGTGACACTTTTAATTAAATGGGGCTGACCCCCTAAACATTATTACACTAAACGCACAAGGGTTCTGAAGTCCTATAAGACAAGTTGATATCTGCGTGACCCGCGCTAAAGATTGTGACATTCTGTTTCTGCAAGATAATTTCTTTTATACCACTGGACATGTTCTTGCTTTCAAACGCAATTTCAACCTACATTGTTCTATTTTTCTCTTTCGCGACTTGACGTCTCTAGTGGAGTCGGTATTATTATATTCAGCAGAGGGTTACTGCGAGATCTTCACGCTTTTATGATGGGACAGGGCGGATATTGGCATTTGATTGTGTGCTATCTTCGCTTAGGTTACGTATGTTGTGCATCTATGGACGCACGCAAGCCGCTAAGTCCAATGATGTTTTCCGTGACCTGGACGTGTATTTCCTGGACAGTCGTCACGTGGTCCAAGTTAAGGATTTTAATTTCGTTATACACACGGGAGCAGATGTGCAAGGCCCGGGCTGGGGTTGCCCTGGTAGGAACGCAAGGGAGTTGCGACGCCTCGCCCAACATTTTTGGTTACTGAATAGATATCTACCTTTTCATGGTTCTTCATTTGTCCGTGCCTATGTGCCAAGCAATTTAGCTCAGTATGTCTCTCAATCTGATGTGATAACTTTACGTTTATCTCCTGTTTGTATTTCCGATCGCTTGAAGTTTGCTTCCCTGCTTCCTCATGAGCAAAACCTTGGCACCTCGACATCCGCGTTCTATCTTACATCCGCGTTTTATATTTAAAGAGTGCGCGCAATCGCGCACATGTTAGTCAAGAGTCTTGCGCGCTTCTCTTTCTAGATGTGACCCAGAGTCATGGGACGCGCTCACGGTGCAATGGCGTCTATATAGTTGAAGGTCGTGCACTTAGACGACGCACGTCAGAACGGGGGCATACCGCCATGAAGCTCCGTATTGCCCTTCAGGTCAATCAACTGACTCCGCTGATACGGTCATGGCAGCGTGACGTACGGAGGCGGTTCCCACGCCTCATCGCAGCGTCGTCTTTGTCAGCTCCTGCTTGGCAATGCAGACATAATCCGTGTGCACACCCTGAAATTTTGCGCTCTGCAAGAAACTCGCTATTTAGACAGCCGAACGCATTCGGTTCTGCGGCCCCTAGAGCACTTCCTGCTATTCGCCTCCCGCGCGTGATTATTCGCTCATTGCCTCGCATTTTGAAAACATGGTGGGTACGAATTTGCGAATGGATCATGGTGACGTCGAAATGCTTAATGAGTTGCCTCATGTTCCACCTGAGATCGATGAACGACTTTCTTCATGTCTGTCAGCTCACGAGTTGAAAGCAGCATTAACTTCCACGAAGCGTGGCTCGACCCCAGGGCCGGATGGTTTACCCGTAGATTTTTATCTAACATTCTGGGAACATATTGGTGCCACTTTCGTGTCTGTTATCAGTCGCTGTTTTGAGAACATTGAATTCTCGTCTAGTTTTCGCGGGGGTCTTATTGTGCTGATACCTAAGCACGATCCGACATCAGTTTGTGTAGCGGAATAGAGGCCAATCACACTTCTCGACGTTGACGACAGAACCTTCACAGCTGTTCTCACCTGTCGCTTGGGAAGCCTGTTGCCTTCATTAATAGGGTACCATCGGGCATACTCAGTCCTTGGCAGAGAGGTACTCAGTCTCCCATTCGTTACGCATGACATAATGACATACACGCTGACCAGGTCAGCGCGTAGTCTCTTAGTTTCACTAGATCAAGAAAAGGCATTCGATCGCCTTGAGCACAGCTACACATTACCTCTTTCGGCTTTTCGTCAAATTTCGTGGTACTTATTAGGACTGCCTATTCAAATGTCCGAAGTATATTGCTTGCTAATGGTCGTGAAAGTGCTACATCTCCCGTTATTCGCGGCGTTCGTCAAGGGTGCCCTATATCCCTAGTGCTCTCTGCCCTCAGCCTTGAGTTATTTCTGCGCTCAGTACTGAGAGACCCTTACGTGCGCGCTCCCCCACTTCCTGGTAGTGGTATTGTGAAGGTGACAGCCTTCGCCAATGACACCACATCGTATGTCAGAAATGAAGCTAGCTTATCCCGTGTCTTCGAATTTCGACTGAGTACGGAAATATTTCAGGTGCTGGGCTAAATTCTTCAAAATGTCGTTATTTGTTCATTGGTTCCGTCTTCAAAAGAGCGATTCTATAAGCATTTTAGGCCTTGATTACACCTAAGATGGCATTTCAAATGCTGTATGGCTCTCGATTGTTGAAGATGTAAGGAGAAATATTCAGGATGTTCAAGGGTGCGATTTACCCTTATTAGAAAGAAGGTACAGAGCACAGTCTGCATTTTGCGGCCGTGTATGGTATGGTTGTCATATTGTACAGCCACCATTACGGGTTAATCCAATCCCTTCTTGGTTCCTTCTTGTGGCCGGGCAGTACAGAACTATTCTGTCACGTGGCGTTGGTGTCACTCACGGTAAGTTCGCGTTCCCATCCGTGTCTGTCTGCTGCCGGCTGCTCTGGGATTTCTGCTCCGTCTGTTACAGCGGGATCAATGTCCTGTGCGTGAACTCGCCTGCTATTTCCTTGGAACAAAAATTCGTTACATGTTACCGGGCCTGTACTTAAATCACGTACCACAATTGTTAAACGCACCTGCATTTTACTCTGCGGCCGTAGCATTTTATCACCACATACAACTGTTGTATGTGCTGATGTAGACGTTCTCGAAAACCATGTTGTAGTTACTATGTCAGTCTTACTGCTTCCTCTAGTTCTCCCAGTGCGCCGCGCACGTTCCAATGATTTGTCGTGGAATGCGATAACGGCGTCATTTCTCCCTGGCCACCTACACGACTTCATGTGGCACCTAGGGTGGCAAGTGCTCCCAAATCGTGACAGACTAGAGCGGAGAGGCGTTTTCCCCTCTTCGATGTGCCCCAATTGCCCCCTTCAAGAATCCAATTACATGTGCTGCTGCAATGCGTCCCTGCCAGGGTATCTTGGAGGGCCGTGCATACTGGTTTCCGTGGCCTTGGAGTTAACTGCTGATGAGCGAGGCGGCTATGATGAGCGAGGCGGCTATCCACCCTGTCAACCTCCAGTTCAGTCTGGACTTCCTTCGTCGCCACACTGATATCCTCTTTTAACTGTTCAGCCCACTGTTCTAGGCTGAGTGCTGAGTCATGTGTTTGTGCTCGCTCTTCCCTAATCTTTCAAAAGTAATCCCAATCTGTAATAGGGAATTCTTTGAGGTCCCCGTTTCTCACGTTGACGGAGGTGGCCAGGATATTGTGATCACTGTCAAGGTCCACTTGGAAGTTGAACCAAGAGGCCGACTCCACATTCCGTATGAAAAAGAGGTCAGGTGTGGTATCCCTAGAGCAGGAGTTGCCGATCCTGGTCGGAGAAGCCGGATTTGTTATAACCATGAGGTTATTATTCAGTGTATCGTGCCATAGGTCAACGCCCTTGCGGTTAGCTTGTTGATGCCCCCACGCTTGATGCGGAGCGTTGAAGTCTCCGGCAACCAGGAGTGGGAAGATCTTGGCCTTGCTAGTATCCCTCTTGATAATTGCCACGAATCTTTGTCTGAGGTCTACTGTACTGGGTGTACTGGGTGTACTGTATATGTTAAGTATAAATATACTTGTTTTGAACTGTGCGCTGGGGATGATATCAAGAGCGAATGTTTCAAGGTTGAGATTCGTGAGCTATGACCGCACATTTGTTGGTGACTAATGTGCTGATGCCCCTCTTCCCACCACCATATTGGGTATGCCATTTATAGCCCGGCAAGGTGACCGTAACCGTGAGCGTTTCTTGTAATAGGATCACATGTCGCTTTTCCCGGTGGGTGCGAATGAACTGTTGTTGGAGGATATTCCTTTTACGATGGAATCCCCTACAGTCCTACTGCCAGACATTAATTACCCTGTGATGTGCCGCCATGGTGGGACGTAGTAATTAGCTTGTATTATAAAATGCTGCGCAGTGCAGCCGTTGCCGACCTTTCAGTGTCGGCATTATTCAGTTTGTCCAATGGCGTAATTAGAGCCGTTGTGGAAACGTGGCGCTCCGGATTATCACAACTGACCCCTAGTGCTCTGACCGCCTCCACGAGTTTGCCAATTACAATTTGAACTTTTATGCGAAGCATATTACGAGGGCTCAACCCAGCTCCTCAGGCGCGGCGGTGACCATGAAATCACGTGACACCGTGACGTCACGACAGAGGAGAAGTGGCTTTGGCTCAACTCTTGCAAGACGGGCTGGGTGGGAATCGAACCAGGGTCTCCGGAGTGTGGGACGGAGACGCTACCACTGAGCCACGAGTACAACGCTTCAGAGCGGTACAAAAGCGCCTCTAGTGAATGCGGTGTTGCCTTAGAAACGCGCTGTTTCTAAGGCGTGCGTCTCTTGCTCAGGCGCACATTTCGTTGCCGCGCCGAACGCTGCTTTGCTCGACGCTCACCGCGTCCAATGCGGGGCGCGTAGTCGCTGCCCTGTAGCCCATTGTCTTACACCCCTTGGCGGGTCGACGGGAACGCTGTCGCGTTCCACTCTTGAAGGCGAAGAAGTAATGCATGAGTTGTTTCTTCGTCTAGCCGAACCAAATATAGCCAAGCAACAGCAGTTCACCAGGCTAAACAGTGGTTCAACAACTAAAATAAAGGCTAGTATGCTTCGCATCCTGGGCTTAACCTTACCTAAGCCACAGCCATTTTTTTCGAAGGATTCATCAATTTTATCTATCAATTTTTCCAATTTACGAACATTGACGCTCTTGTCTGAGGCATGAAGTGCCAACGCCCTCTTTTAGGGCAGACCATTGGCAGTCGGTTCCGCAAGTGGGATCTCCATGGGCGTTTCTACCGCATGGGCCTGAGTGAGTTGAACTGTCTCTCGCTTGCTGGCCTTCTTGAGTTCTGCAATTTCTGCAGTGAGCTGTTCCATTGTGCATTTTAACGAAACATTTTCTCTTTCCAATTGTGCTATCCTATTGTGCTCTGGCAATTGACCGCCCGTTACCTTTTTCGGTGATTGCTTGACCCGGTCAGCCCATGTAGTACCACGATCAGCAGGCTCCTGGATCTGAACTCCTGGTCCCCTGGAACAAGAGTGGCCCCTGGAGCGGTAGCGGGTCCTGGGGGCTATGCGGCCCCTGGAAGACAAGCGTTCCGTCGAGCGACCCCTAGAAGGGGCGCAGTCCTGGTAGCCGCCATCCTCGCCGCCTGAGTCTCGGGATCGGCTCCTTGATCTGTGCGAGCTGCTGAGGGTCGGCTTGAGAGGGGTTGGCGACCTAGTTGGTTGGTTGGATTGTTCGCGGTTGCGCCGTTCTCTCCTGTGTTGTCTAACTACAAACGGAATTTGAAACCTTTGCTTGCATGTTCTGTCAGCCATGGGAATAGGGCCTCCGCAGAGGGTGCACTTCGGTGTACATTCGTGCTTATCGTCCGGGTTGCTCGCTCCACAGCCGCGGCAGATTGCATTTTCAGGGGTTGGGCAAACGTCAGCTCCGTGACGAAGCCTTCCACATGCATTGCAAACGTCAGTTTGTCTGCGATAGAGTGAGCATTTGACCAAACTGCGACCACATTTTACGTAGCCCGGACCGTGAGTCCATCAAACAGAATGACTACCGTGCCTGTGTTCTTGATTCTTCTCGGCTCGAGGGCGCTTGGATTCCTGAGTTGAATGATGAGGCGTTTGATCTCCTCTCGATCGATGGCTGGATCAATGTCGCGAATAACTCCCTTGCATGAGTTTTCGGGGGCTGCGATATATGCACTAGCTTCATAACTTGCTTGTCCAATAAGTATCGCTTTCACATCGGCGTAGGCCGTGGCATTGCGTTTTGATGGTGTGCTTGCCATCAATATGTTTCGCACCATGTTCGGACATAGGATATGCTCCGGCATATCCGCCACCGTAAGTCTAGCGGCGGTAATGAGGGCCTGGGCAACTCTGAGGTGGCCCATCTTCTTGATGTCCAGTCCTCCACAGGGACGGATTATCACTCGAGCATGCTCTTTCAATAGCCGAGGCAATCTCGAAGCAGTGGTTAGCCGCGTCTTGACATCCGCCGGCGCCTGGCTTTTATTCCCGCCACGTGGCGTGTCGGTGACTCGGCCGCCCTGCCTGAGCGGGTCCTGGCTGATGGGTTTTCACTTGTGTAATGCCGTGGTCCATCCGGCGCTTTCACTGACTTCGTCGGGAGAGATATCCTCACCCTCAACGGTGATCTGCATAGCCGTAAACATCGTGGCTTGAGCGTGCGGAACTGCGCTGAGCTCGCTCGCCGAGCCTCTGCCGGGGAGAGGTCACACAGAAGCGTCCTCGAACGATTGGGAAAATGTGCACCCACCATTGAAAATTTGGTATCAGCGTAATCCTTGCAACTTTAGACGTCGATCGATACCAACATCTTCAATACTGAAGCAAATTTCCGACGTTAATTATGTAGAAAAGCAGGAGAAGCAAAACTCTGAAGGTGCAGGAAAACGCGGTTGGTGCAGGAGAGAATCTCTGAGCTGTGGAGGCGTTTGGCGTTCCGGAACGCAATTAGAGGTTCATTACAACTGTCCTGCAATGATAGTTATAAGAAAGTGACTGCTAATAGCCAACTCTCTTTTAGATGCGCGAGCATTATTTATTAGTTGTATGCTTCATCATGGCAGAGGCGGCTTTGGTATTGTTGGGACTTACGGTCTTATATACGTACATACAAAGAAAACACTGCATTAAACAACGCGCATGCCTGACCGCATGTTCCCCAGCGCGGCACTAACGTGTTTCGAAGTGTAAGGGAACTTCTAAATGGCGCTTGCAGTGAAGCCTCAAAATACATGACCGAGGGCCGTTCTTCTACAGGAAACCCTGTTTCCAGTCAGACACACAAGGTCACACGCACAAATTCCTCAGCATAAGACGCACTGCCTGCAACGTCACCGAGTGTGGCACGTGACATCTGCAAATCGCTCAATGCAGAACATGCAATGCCGCCAGTGGGAGCGCGGTACACTGCAGAAACAGGAAGGGGAAAAAAGCTTTTGAAGATCAGCCGCACTAAACTCATGTAGGTATCTACGTAAAGCAGAGCATTTTTGGTGTGATTGGCTCATGAACCATGTGTGCCTGCGCATGAGGTGTGGCTGTAGAGGTATAAATATTAGTATTAAAGAGCAGCATATTATACAAAGAAATTTCTTTATTTGCAGTGAACTACAGACAGACGGGATATTATATATTTATATCATACGTATATTATTTGTTTAAAGTTAAAGCGGGGATTCATTAGTGTCGTGTTTCCGATGCGTCCCTTTCTTCAAGTGCAACTGCGGATCGAAACGCGCCAAGCGCCTCAACGCGCTAGCTTGCCCGCGCAAGAGGGTGTTCCATGCTGCTTGTTGAATCCATGGCGTTCGGCGTAAGAGGCCAGATACGAGCGAAAAGCTCACTGTCCTTCCAATCTGTGAAGAACGATGACCAGCAAAGCTCTATGTGTGGGCCCCTTAATGGCAAGCATTACTTCCGCCGCGGGTCGGCCCGAGGCATCGCACTATCTTCGCGATCGGCCCAGGTGTGGGGAGTGCTTGACGCCTGCTTTACCTACGCCGCGGGTCGGCCCGGCATTGCACTAGAGACTTTTAGCGTATCCGGCATTCCGGCAAGTGCGGGCGGTTTGCCGGTATAGCGGGGGCGTAAACGTGAGCGGCCAGGTTGGTGGCGCCAGCTAGTGGTGCAAAGCTCAACCACACAAACACAGAGCTAATTACTATATTCTGCTTAGCTGCTGGTGTAAATATTCGACAGTGGCGTAATCGTGTTCACAATTACGCCGCTGCCAAAAATTTGCACCACTAGCGAAGCAGGATATAGTGGGTTACTGCAGTTTTAGCTCTGTGTTTGTCTGGTTGAACTCTACGCTACCAGGCGGCTGCAGCGATCTAGCTACGCCCCCGCAAATCCGGTAATCCGCCCAAACCGCTCCCGTTTACCGGAATAGCGGACAGGCTAAAAGTCTCTATTATCTTCGCGATCGGCCCAGGTGTGGGGAGTGCTTGACGCCTGCTTTACCTACGCCGCGGGTCGGCCCGGCATTGCACTATCTTCGCGATCGGCCCAGGTGTGGGGAGTGCTTGACGCCTGCTTTACCTACGCCGCGGGTCGGCCCGCAATTGCACTATCGCCGGGATCGGGCCGCGTATGGAGAGTTTTTATGCGAAGCATATTACGAGGGCTCAACCCAGCTCCTCAGGCGCGGCGGTGACCATGAAATCACGTGACACCGTGACGTCACGACAGAGGAGAAGTGGCTTTGGCTCAACTCTTGCAAGACGGGCTGGGTGGGAATCGAACCAGGGTCTCCGGAGTGTGGGACGGAGACGCTACCACTGAGCCACGAGTACAACGCTTCAAAGCGGTACAAAAGCGCCTCTAGTGAATGCGGTGTTGCCTTAGAAACGCGCTGTTTCTAAGGCGTGCGTCTCTTGCTCAGGCGCACATTTCGTTGCCGCGCCGAACGCTGCTTTGCTCGACGCTCACCGCGTCCAATGCGGGGCGCGTAGTCGCTGCCCTGTAGCCCATTGTCTTACACACCTTGGCGGGTCGACGGGAACGCTGTCGCGTTCCACTCTTGAAGGCGAAGAAGTAATGCATGAGTTGTTTCTTCGTCTAGCCGAACCAAATATAGCCAAGCAACAGCAGTTCACCAGGCTAAACAGTGGTTCAACAACTAAAATAAAGGCTAGTATGCTTCGCATCCTGGGCTTAACCTTACCTAAGCCACAACCATTTTTTGCTTATCACGAGGACACGAAAATGTTCTTGGATGGTAGAGGTATACAGCTTCGCTGTAAAAGATGTGCGAACTCCGAAAGAAAGCTTCGCTTTAAAAAGCAGACGGGGCTCGCCGCGTGAACGTGACGCGATCCCTCGGTTCCGGTATTGAGGCGATAGGGAAGGTACGTCCTTCACAGGCGCTCGCCAACGCTAAGGAAGAGAGTGTGCTGGTAACGAAGCTCGCACCGTGGTAGCGGGACAACACTTTTCCATTTCTACAACTTCCTCTAAAATTGAACCAATTTGGAAAAAAAATGCTGACTAGACGGCTACTACTCCTAGTCTAGGGCTGCTCACTGGGTCCAGTGAGCAACCCTTCAGGAGCTTCGCTGTAAAGTCCCTCAGCAAACAAAAGCTGTTTCTGCAGTGACAAGGCGGGCGGCCGCACCGACATGCCCGACTTACGCGGCGGAGAGGCCGTTCATGAAGAAAATTTAGTGAACTTGCCCGACTGAGTGATCCCCGAAAGCCCTGCAATCTGGCGTCAGAGCGCCGAAGGAGCTTATCGGCTATGCTATCTCTGCGTTTGCATCGGCGCGTTCACGTAATGCGTTATTTCGACCAAGGCGACCATAGGATACATGTGTTCAGGAAGCTTTTATTGAAACCTATGACAATGAGACAGACTTTTGAAAAGGTAATGTTACTTGGAACTTGAACGTTTCATTCTTCCCACCGTAGTTGCCCACCCTTTATTCTCTATTCTCGCTTTCGGTCTTTAAGGCATGCAGCTTTAAAGCGCGATATTTGGTTCTCTAGTTTTTTTTTTCTAATAACGGCGCCTCGCATGTGGAAGTTCTAGCCAAGCCCAGCGACATATTTCTTACCTCGACCGCGATTTTGCGATTAACCATTTTCATTGCGATTGTCTTTCCTGGTTTGTTTTCATTCGCCAACGGCAGCTTAGAGACGAGGAGGAGGCAGAACGGGCAAAGGCGTCGGGCTTGACGGCGTTCGCTCAAATTGAAGCGCACGCGACGGAGGCGGCCGAGTCCCAGCGTCTGACGGACGCCATGGCACCAACAAGCCGCGGGAAAGCTGGACGTCTCACGGAAATCGCTACAGATGAACGATCAAAGCATTTGCCATTCATTCTGAACTAATCACGATTCGTTGCGTCTAACCGTTTTTGTGGGTCGATCGGAAGGTAGTAAAGCCTAACGCGTCGGCAAAAATCACCGTCGTACTGTCGGTACCGGTGGTGCCATGTGGTACAGTACGGAAGCACGGTGGTAAGGGGAGCCTTCGGGCATTCTTTCTTAGTCGTTTAATGGTGGCAGCTGCAGAAGAAGCGCTTTATTCATTTCGACCCGGTGTTCCGGGTTTCAAAGAATCTCGCAATATGTTCTAGGTAGACTCGTACACGTCACAGCAAAACTATGACTGATTACCTAATTCAAAAATGTAACTCAGTCTGAGCCTTTATTCCGGACATGCATACATAAGTACATGGCTGAGGAGAAGGGAAAAAAAAAGTCGCAGTCTCGCCCGAAAGGCGAAGCATCGATTGCGATAGCAAATTAGTAGATAGCTATGCGATGTAAGGACAGCAGATTTATTAGCCGTATAAACCTGTAAACATTTGTTTACTGACTAGAATAACAAGCATGGCGTCGTGCTCACACAACCAAAGTGGAACACATCTCACTCGATGATTGAATGATCATCATCATCACTCGATGATGTTCAGGCACACTCGCTGTCAAAACGCTCAAGTGAAAAACCGCGGCCGCAGCAGCGAGCGAATTGACCTCCGTGCTGCCTTCACTTAACGAAAACTAAGCGTCGAAAGCACAGCGCATACGGGGCTACCAGCTGTCGGCGCACTTAGTCCTCATCGCGGATCACGTTAAAGATGGGGCGGCCGCGCGGCCGCGCCGTACGCAGCAGCCGCCAGTGTCGCTGAGTTCAGTGTTGCGGCAAAATGTTGCTGACTTCAGTGATGCTGCTTTGTTTCCGAGTGTAAATTTACTGCTTATGAGGTCGGAACAACGTGAAGCGACAAACTGGTCCCATTGCGATCTCTCAGCTGAGTTTTACTGCGGCATTCTCATTAAAGCAGCGTTTCAAGTGCTTTGCGTTGAGTGTTCTTTCTCGATGACACCACTTTGCCGAGGCATGACAGTACTTTTACGACCGGCATCATGGTTTTGGCGTAACATCTCTTCTTGGGGTACGTAGGTGAACTTCACCGCACCTTTCTCGTTGTCGGGAAATCGGGGGTTGCGCGTCGCCTCGCTGCAGCCGCTGCAGCTCGCGGCGCTCTCTCCACAGCCGCTCGCTCTGCCTTTCGCATTGTTGGGGACTTGATCGGTGAACATTTTTCGCGGCAGCAGCTCGCTTCGCAAGTTTCGCTGCGTTGCGATGGTCTCATTGGCGCGTCCGGTCACGCTTTGCTGTCTCGCCTGACGATGCAGACGCGAGCGATTTAACTTCGGGCGATGAAGACTTCATAGGGCCGACATTGGCACTACTCCCATCATGCACCATCTAGTGAATCAACCGCCAGCCGGAACCCAAGCACGCCCACAGACTCGAAGATATTCATCAGCGCCGCCTGCTGCAACGTTGGCACAATGCAACGGGAGTGCATTAGTTTAAAGCCCCTCTATCCACGCACCACCGAACTCAATCGGCGAAAACTTGTATGGGGGGGGGGGGGGGGGTTAGCTAGCGCGCTCGGCTACGGAGCGGTGGCACTCCAGGGGGCAAAAGGTAGAATCCTCAACAGTGGCCGCTTTCTTTTTTTTTTAGTTAGGTAAAGATGACGTAATCTGTGGGCCGTTTTTCTGTCACAGTTTTCTTCCGCGGCTTTCTGATGAAGCGGGAGTCGCACAATAAGCCAAGTAGCGCTCTTGCATTAAAGATACCGTGACGTTATTGACGTTTTGGCCGAGAACCGGCCTCCGTCGGTGTAAAGGGCGGTCCTCCGCCGAAACGTCAGTAAAATCTGGGTATTTTAAGGGCGTAATCATTTTTACGTTTACTCAACGGGAAAAGCGTCCATTCGTCCCCTAAGACGACCGCTTTCGAGATAGCGCCCTCAGCAGCGAGCGAATTCGCCTTCGTGCTGCCTATCGCTCGAAGCGGCCAGAGCACAGCGCTCGCGGAACTCTCAGTACCCGCCGCACTCAGCCATTTTCGCAGATCGCCTTCAAGATACAGGCCCGCCTGTGTCCCTTCAACGCTAAGTAAGCGGCAAGAACACAGCGCGCGAAGCTATCCGCAGTCGGCACTTTTTGTAGGCATCGCAGATCGCTTTTACGGCGCGGTCCTCAACGCGGATGGATAAGACGCTAAAGTGTGATAATGATCATAATGATTGGAACGTCATCAGTGCACCTGATGCCGCCGCCTGAAGTTCTTGAGTCATCAATGCTCGCTGCGGCACCATCCGCACCAGTTCGTGTCGCCGCAGCGCTGTCGTTTATACCAGTCGTATCAAGTTTCATAACATTGATAATGACACCGGACTGCGTGCAGATGAGGAATTGCTGCAATGCTCACGCATAATGAGACTACTCACAGAAGTGATTCTGCGTAATGTTTTTCCTACATGCTTCTATTCTTTGACCTGCTTCACTTCCAGATTCTGCGATTCAACGTTCCACACACACACACACACGCACGTACGTGTGTGTGTGTGCGTGTGTGCGTGTCCGTGTGTGCGTGAGTGCGTATGTGTCCGTGTGTGCGTGAGTGCGTATGTGTGCGTGTGTGCGTGCGTGCGCGCGTGCGCGCGTGTGTGTGTGTGTGTGTGTGTGTGTAGCATATCCCCTCCTCCACTGAAGGAAAACTTTAAGCCCTGCCAATTACTGTTTTGACAAAGTAACTGAAGAATTGCTCAAAAGTAATCGATTACCTCTATGTTACATTCCTCCATAGAGTTAATACTTCACAAATACAGTATACAGAACGAGCTGGCCTCTGCAGCCCTGCACACATTGCTCATCTTTACGAAAAATTGCTTTTCGAACATATTGTCGGTCATTCATCCTCGTTTTCGTTGTGAGCACATCAGTACCATCACTCAATATCGCTCGATGTGCGCACTGGGGTCTAAGGCAGGGTTTTAGCCTGCATGGATCTTGCGCACCGGATTGTGGTTGCTCAGCATCTGGGTCCTCAATGAAGCGCACCGCTCCATTGTTCAGAGACACTTCAGAAGACACTCCCGACTAGGCCGTCGAAAAGCTGACAAAGTCACCCGTATGTGATTTCGTGGCTATAACGTTCTAAGTAGGCGTCGCTGTGGAGACATACCAGCACCGTTCTAATTCTACGGCCGAGATCGGACGGAGGTGTTCAGATGAGGGAATAAATAGCGAGCTCCCGGGTCAGCCTGTCTCAACATGCGCATCAGCGATGTGGCTGCGTGGCATGATCTTAGTCGCTCTAGTTTATTGTCTGCCAGATTGAGGTTCTTAAAGCTGCATCGCCTTTTACAGCTTGTCTCGTAGTTGAAGGTAACTGGTCACGTGTGATTGGTTACCGAAAACTTGAATTACAGTGAGTGCTACGGAGTAAACAAAGTTATCGTTTAATTACGAAAAAATCAAAGCATATGACTGATTACTAGTAATCTATTACATGTACTTCGTTGCGTTCAAGTCTGATCCTATGTTAGCGGGTTCTTCAAGTTCGGTTCTTGTATATCGTCTGCTGCCTCTGCAAGTTTGAGTATTGCGATGATTACAGCCTCTCAACCACTGCTCAACATCTTCTCAACGGCCTCTCAACGGCTGCGACGCAGTCGCTGAAAGTGCACCTCTGCTCGAAGACGCAAACCCTGTCCTTTGAAACGTGGCCTGTCAGAGGCGGTCGAACACGCTGCACAAGTTTACGAAATGGGCCTCGAGGAAGTGGTGCTCGAACTATTGAATTGAATTTAAATTTGTTTACATATAGCAATTTACAAAAAAAATGAATTGCAGTGGTGTATCTGAGTCCCTAGCCTGAGGCCAGTTGGGATTCATTCGAGTATAAGTAACAAAACAAAACGTTGTGAAACGTGAAAGTAACAAAACGTAACAAAACAATTACGATACAAACAGCAATATCATTGCCGTATCGCGCCATTGCGAGCCCGCCTATCGCACCACGAAGTGCGCATGCACCTGCTGGATCGTACAGGATAAAAAAGCAGCCACGCTGTAAACCATTCCATCGCATGCACCTACTGCGTCTGTTGTTGTTTCCCGCGCTACAGCAGTGGTGACGAAGATGGGATCTCAAGTTCCCCTCAAGTGCAGTAAAGCTTACATTGGACAGAGCGGCAAGTGTGTCACTATCAGGCTAAAAGAACATAATAAATCACTTAACAAACCTAATGCGTCACATCTAGCGCGGCATTGTGTGAATTGCGGTTGTATGCCTTTGTCTGGGACACTAAAACCGTTTCAAAACACAAATGCGATACTACACGCGAAATAATTAAAACTTTGCACGTAAGAAAGATTACAGGAGACTTGCGTTGGCCAGGCATCAATACCACTTTTAGACAGTGAATTTGAATATCTTCTCAGCACGTGCGTGCATCCCAAGTAGCACCTATCCTTGTTTAACTTTTATGAGTTCCCTACTTTCTGATGTGTTTAAATATGTTTACTGATAATCTTTAGACCATGTGGTGTTTCCTTAGTTAGGTTTTTGCAATTAGTTATACATGTTGATCGTTTCAATGAAGATTTAGTTGAGAGTTACCGATCGCCCTGTCTTCTAGTCTTGTCTGTGTCCCTTCCCACTATAAACCGAAAATATGTTACCATGCCCCCAACTCGCCCAACTTTCATTCGTTTTTGCGCTACATAGGTACCCGCAGTAAGCAGTTAGCCGGTGGGTCCACTAACTGTGACGTTATAAGGAGACGTTCGAGATATACAGGCAGCAACTTTCAACATAGCGTCGTTGTCCAGCCGCGTATCGCAGTTTTCCTTTCCGTAGAGTGTGTATACCTCATGTGGCGTCTCGGGAAGGTTACCGAACCCCATTTGGCTTTACTTATACAATTAGTTTTAGTATAGAAGTATAATGATCGTCTCTACCACTTAGTATTAATCTTTGTATATCGAGTGTTCAGAGCTGCTTTCGATGCCACTAATTGCGAGAGAGGGCTCTTTATTAGAAGAACAGAGAATTTTGCCGGCGCGTATATTACCGCTGGCATGCTACTCTGTATAGGGATGGGGAATGGGATTAAAAGATTCCAGAAGAGAGTGGGAGAAAAAAAAGGATAAAATAAATATGAAATGTCCGAGTGGACCTGATATTGACTTTTACACGTGACATGGCGGGTTAATTTAGGCTTTTGTATAGAAAGGATGCAATTTTTAAAGTTTTCCTATTTGACCAATTTCTGTCAGGTATTTGAACAATAAATCCAAAACCCGTCGCTGTTTTGAAGGGCCGGGCATTGGACCTAATATGCTCGGTAATGTTAACGGTTCGTGGCGAATCATGTCCATTTGGTGCTCAAAAAATTGTCTCTCGTCGCGGTACGCGGGGCATTCTAGTAATATGTGCTCAATTGTCTCTAAGTTGCGACAGTTATCACAGTATGGGTTAGTGGTAAGTCCTATGCGGTACAGATAATTGTTCGTATATGCCACGTTCAGTCGAAGACGATGGTACAATGTCTCTAAGTGTCGAGGAAGTGGTCGTGGAATTATCGGTCTCATTTCTGGGTCAATGTAACGTAGGAAGTTATCTTGGTGAAGCGGCAGATTCAAGATGCGGTTTTTTTCTTGATAGGCATATTTTTTTGCCATGGTTGAAGCATCGGCTTTTGTAAAATATGTTAATAATGTGTTAATAATAGGTTATGTGCAATTCGAAGGCGTGCCGAAAGGAAGGCTCTACGTACTAAGAATATCGAAGACCTCAGAATTTGTCGATGGGCACAAAGACATATACGACGTTACCTCACCAAACTGGACCGAAAAAGGTGTAGGGACTTTTGTGGGACACTGGACATACGACAACCGCTGAGCAAAATCTGGAGAGTCGTCAGAGGCATTCGCAAAGAGCCGCAACAGCTTTATCCTTTCATCGCCCTCTCATTACATGAGCGCGAATCCCTGAAAGAGGTGGCAGAGCAGTACTGCAGGCTCCTTTCCAACGGGGCACAACCTTTGCGGCAAATTGCAAGTCGTCAGCCTAGTCCACCTCGAGCTACCCTTCCTGACTTAGAATTACCATTCACCATCGAAGAGCTCACGGCAGCAATCAGCGACGTAAACAAGCGATCATCACCTGGCCATGACGGCGTGAGTTATGAAGCACTCGCAAATCTATGTCACACATCTCGCCTACGCCTTCTGAAGTACTACAACGCCTCATGGATAACTGGGGAGGTTCCTACGGAATGGAAGCTTGCGAAAGTCATTCCTATATTGAAACCATCGAAGCAGCCAACAAATTACGCCTCCTTCAGACCCATATCTCTGCTTAGCTGCGTAGGGAAGCTATTCGAAAAAATGATCTACAAACGACTAAATTGGTTCCTGGAAACTGCAAAAGTTTACCCGGAGGAAATGAATGGCTTCTGGCAAAATAGATCCGCAATTGATGTCATTGCCTTGGTCTCATCAATTGAAGAGGAATTGGTCTCTGGTAACATACCTACTGCATTATTTTTAGACATTAAGGCAGCATATGATTCGGTCTATCATACAGCAATACTTGACGCTTTGGAAACTCTTGGTCTTGGAGGACGGCTCTACGCATGGATTGCAGACTATCTTCAAGGACGCCAACTTTTCATGTGTACCCCGGATGGCCCCACGGTGCTTTATGCCGTCGAGAAGGGAGTGCCACAAGGAGCTGTGTTAAGCCCGGTATTATTTAATTTAGTCCTCATCCATCTGAAAAAAAACCTGCCCCCTGGCGTCAAAGTCACACTGTATGCGGACGACATCTGCATTTGGAGTGCGGCGCGTTCCCGCAGTACCACCCAACAACGCCTCCAGAGAGCGCTAGCAAATATATCGGCCGACCTAAATCCAACGGGTCTGAAATTGTCCCCCGATAAAAGCGTTGCCATGGCTTTCACGCAGAGGTGTATGGAAAAATACCCACTAGTGTTGGGTGGTCGCGCCCTTCCATACGTCAAGACGCAAAGGTTTCTTGGAGTGACGATTGACAGGAACCTCACACGGTCGCCCCAAGTGAAAAACCTGACTGAGAAGATTTCCTCGGCGTCGCACGTATTCCGATTTCTAGCCGGATCACAGTGGGGCAGCAGCTGTCGATCAATGGTGCTCCTCCATAAGGCCTACGTCGATGGAACACTCCGATATTACCTCCCGATCCTGCACAAAGTATCTCCCACAAGCAAGAGAAAACTCGAGGCAGCAAAAAACAACTGCCTTCGCGTATGTCTTGGCCTTCCGAAGGGGTCGTCCCGCTCAGGGACTGTAGCAGAAGCTGGATGCCTGCCTCTGGAAGTGCTATGTTCGCAGGAGACACTTCGGATACACCTCCGCCACGTCATTCAAACGAAGACTCACTTTTTAAAGGATATTTCCAGAACCCGTGCTACATCTAGCTTTGGGCAGGCCGTCGGAAGCATATCTATTTCGATTCCTGCTCAGGCGTCACAAATTATGCCGCGAAACATTTCACCATGGACACTGTCCCCACTGGAAATCGTGCCATACATACCTGGAATCAGTGCGAAAAAGAAAATGCCTCAAGCAGCGACTTATCAGATAGCTTTAGAATATATGCACAAAGAATACGCAGCCGCAACGCACATTTTCACAGATGGCTCTACAACTCCACATCGTTCATCATGCGGACTTTTTGTTCCCTCTACAGGACAACGATTCTCGTTTCGTCTTGAGCGAGCGACATCATCTACCTCAGCGGAGCTATATGGCATTAAGGAGGCCCTTGTGTATATACTTCGACAGCAGCCGCCAAAGACATGGGTGATATTCACAGACTCAAAAGAAGCCCTACAAGGTATATGGAACAGGCACAAGCGTTGCAATAATCAACCAGCAGCATTTGACATTGCTTATCTTCACCACAGGGCTAAGATTGCTGGGCATTGCATAAAGTTCCAGTGGATACCTGGCCATGCCGGCATTTCGGGAAATGATAGAGCGGACGAAGCTGCCAGAAATGGACTCCAATACCGCAAGTTCAGAAAAACACTAATTGCGCATATCGCTAACTGCGGACAACGCCTGCACCTATCCTCTTCGCTTCTTAACGGCAGCCGAGTCGATGCCCAGCACGCTTTTCGTGTGCACCGCCAGGGCCAAGTTTACCAGTTCCATGCCGCTGCCCAGTGACGGAGTGTGCGACTTCACTTTCTACGACTCGATGCACCATGACGGACTGAACACGCTGCTGGGACCTTACGACGAAAGCTTCGAGCATTTCCTGACCTTCGCTGGGAGGCACAGTCACACTCAGTACGGCGTCGGACTGAACCACGGGTGAGTTGCAGTGTCGTGCTTTTCCGGTATATCGACATCGTTAACGGGATCTCCAGTAGCACAAGCAGCACAGGGACACGCGCATACGTTATCGCTTGCATTGTAACTGTGCTTTCCTACGCGATCTTGAGCTTGTACTGCAAGGATACCTCGCGATGTCTGACATCTTTGAGAGAAGTATGACGCCGTTCTGACGCACGCATGCGCAGCCGGGCTGCGAAAACTTAAGGTACATATGCTTTCTACAACTCTTTGTTCCATTCTCCCCCCCCCCCCACATCTTTATTATTTTTTTGAGGTCGTTACTTTTGTCGTTATCGACAGTTGTTAAACCCTGGTATCAAAACGGTCACGTTGCAAGAGACGCAAATATGGCGGCTAAGTTTGAGAATTCATTTAAGGAGCCTGTTAAGCTAAACAAAATTAATAACGCAATTAACGAAGCGTAGTTGGAAGCCATTGACGTCGACACCTAGCCGCTGCCCCTTGTCGAGGAATTGCTCCAAATGTAAAACCATGCCTCATATTTTTTTTTTCTAAGGTGGGACTTAGCGTCCATGCACCCTCAGTTTAGGAAGTGAACCCAACCATCCTGCAACGCTACTTGCCACTTCCTTGCATGACGGCTGCTCCATCCACAATCTACTGCCTTCGTTTTGATGCTTGACTTTGGTACGACAGTCCTTTAAGCGCATTATTCTCAAGAAGAACGGCAGGTTGGGCGAGTTGCTGCTTTCCCGCAACCTTTAAGAACAGCGCTAAATTCGTACGCCGGACAACAGAATAGAAAATCGGACACAGACGTTGCTGACACAGAACTACGTTTATTGGGAAAAAGAAAAGACAATGGCTTTCTGAAGCATTACATCAAGCGTGCGCGCATGCTCGATGTGAATAAAAGCACTTCTCATTCGCAAAGCATTGCCGCGTGATCGCGTGTGAGATTAACACCATTGTTTAGCCCAGCTCAAAAAGCCCATTTCCGTCAAGGATAAGGCTACAGAAGGCTCACTAACGCACCAACTACATTTTCTTATTATGTAAATTCTTCCACCACTTTCCTTGTATTGCCATCAGTGTGCACAAACAGGATTTTTGTGTCCTCAAAGAACGGTTTACACTCGCATTCGAGGCAATGCTTTGACAGGCTTGTAGATTTCTTGTCGGAAGAATTCTGGGGCTCCGATAGCCCCACATTATTGCATCGGCCTGTCCGTACTATGTACGTAAGGCCACAGGGCAAAATGATTTGGCAAACAACAACAATCTCACAGGGCACGGGCTTTTTTCCATGGTTTATTCTACAGCCTGTGTTCTTCTCTATTCCTTCTCTCTTTCTCCGGACAGCTGCTCCCACCTTACCAATTTTATTAGGATCTGAAAACATGTTGGACACCATATCTGGCCCTTACTTATTTAAATCTGTGTGAGAAAGAATAAACGCAGGCCTTCAGCGCTACGTTTGTACTTCTTTCAACCGGGCTCCTACGCTGCTCCAAGTCACGTTTGGAGGGCTTTCACTTCCTTAGAATTTTGCCTGCACATGAGACAAGGTAAAGAACGCTGAGCTACCCGTCTTTAAATTTTCTTCGCGGCAAAGGCGCACAAACCCGAAGTCCCCTTCTGGGCAATCGTATCCGAGCAACACACTTTACAGATAGTTATATCTACGTACTTAAATAAACATCTGTCTACGCTTGTTGTGGCAGACGCGTTCCTGGTTCCTAATTCGGAGGAGATCGTAAACTTCCTAATGAAGGATAACCCAGGAGTATGTTGCGGTTTCAGCGTTGACGTAGATTTGTTGCTGTTCTTTCCTTCAACATAACACGCTCCTGCAGTACGTTCAGGAATGCACTGAGGAGGAAAATGATGAGCGTGTAATTCAAAGTGTATCAGGAATTAACACTGGATCCTTTCTAGAACTCCTGCCTTGCTACCTCGACAATATGTACGTTGTTTCGGAAGGCCAAATATACATGAAAAAGTCTGGTATGTGTATAGGTGCCAAAGTAGCCCCAATCCTAAGTAATATTTTTCTTAGCCGTGTTGAGAAAAGAGTGGGGAAACACTTGACCGCTGATTTTGTACGCAATTTTAGGTGCGTAGATTATTTTCTTGTGCTTATCGAATCCCTCGAACCTGAAAGTGTGCCACATGCTCTTGATGTTATTAAACAACGCGATTCTGGACTCAAATTGCCGCATGAATTTCCAAAACACAGCATACTGCAATGCCTAGATTTCAAGCTAAACTTCGAACAAGACCACCTGTGTTGACAGTAGTCCCCTAGGAGCGAGAAGCCCATGTTCAATTACAGGTCATGCCAGTCAAATGTTGTAAAAATGGGACACTAGCAAGCTGCATGGGTATGGCACTCAATAAGTCGTGTCGTCATGAGATGAACAGTAGTCTCGAGGCACAGGTGCATCGGTGCAGGGAGGCCGGTTTTAAGGATTCGGTCCTTATCTCATGTGCAGGCAAAATCCTCGGGAAGTGAAAGCCCTCCAAACACGACTTGGAGCAGCGTAGTAGCCCGGTTTAAAGGTGTAAAAAGTAGCGTTAATGCCCTATATTCATTCTCTCTCGCAGACTTAAAAAAGTAGGGGCCAGATATGGTGTCAAAATTTTGCTTTCAGCTCCTAATAAAGTTGGTAAGATGGGAGCAGCTGTCCAAAGAAAGAGAGAAGGAATAGGAAACAACACATGCTGCAGAATAAACCATGGAAAAAAAGGCCGTGCGCAGTAAGATTGCTGTTGTTTACCAAATCATTTTGTCCTGCATCCTTGCGCGCATAGGGCAGACATGCCAATGTATTAAAATGAGGTTATCGGAGCACCAGAATTCTTTACGCTAGAAATCTACAAACCTGGCAAAGCATTCTTTCGAATGCTAGCGTAAACCGTTCTTTGATGACACAAAAATCCTGTTTGTGCCCCCTGATAGCAATACAAGGGAAGTGGCGGAAGCATTTCACATAATGAGACAAGTTAGTGGGTGTGTTATCCAACCTTCCATAGCCTAATCTTTCAAGCGAATGGGCTCGTTGAACAGGGTTCAACAACGGTGTTAATCTCACCAGCGACCACGAGGCAATGTTTTGAGAATGACAAGTGCTTTTATTCACACCGAGCATGCGCGCACTCTTGATGTAAGGATTCCAAAAGTCATCGTGTTTTTTCCAAATAAACGCAGTTTTAAGTCAGCGCCGTGTGCATGCCATCCTCTATTCTGTTGTCCAGTGCGCGTCCTTTGCGCTTTTTTTAAACATCACGTGTTATTCTTTCTGTGGAGAGCTCGAACATTGTCTTGTCACGTGCATCGTCGTTAGTCGTTTTGAGAGATGATCTCTAACTAGTCGACAAAAAAAGAAAGTCCCATCGAAATGTTCTTGCAATGATTCTCTGACAACAGCGGAACCTCTGGAAGTGATTCCGTCGGCGACGCTGCTCATGAATTAAATGCAGACTACTGCGTTCTGTCTTAGCTGTCTTGGAGAGAAGCTGTGAGGCAGCTTCAACGCGGTGCCCCCCTGTACCATATATGAAGGCGCACGAGGATATAAGAAGTAGGCCTTTCGCAGCAGCTCCATTCCCCGTGCAGACACGTATCCGTGTGGCATCGCTTCTGCGCTGGCTGTGGTTCTGAGTTGCCTCCGTTAAGGCTTCAAACAACAGCTACTCACTGTAACGGCCGACAATGCCGCGTGCGACGTCTGCGGCTACGAAGAGAAGGCGGGCTACACTTATCGTGTCACTGTACTCAATATGCGGTTAACGGTAATAACCACTGAACCGTGGGCTCACGTTACTGAGTAACTGTTCACGGTCTGTGCAGGCGTTACTGGAACACCGAGTTCAACGCTCGGTAGCGAACGAAGCAGTGAAGGAACTTTGGTGATTCTGTTAAGAACAACTAGCCTCTGCGAGTTCCCTTGATTACTGGAGAGAAAGAGAGAGAGAGAAAGAGAGCGGTGGAAGAGGCGCTCTTTTCTACACCCTTTTAGGGAAGCACGGATGATCGCCTTGAGGCAGACATGTGCGCAGTGAGGCCAATAGCACTGCCCACACGCGTACACACATCCACTGCACCTTTCCTTCATCATCTCTCTCTCCATGTTATTCCCTGCTCCCCTCTTTCAGCATAGGGAAGTAAAATAAACACTTCGCTGAGTAACATCCCTACCTTCCCTCTTCATTTCCTCTTCCTCTACAATTTACTAAACGATCATGTCTTCGCATTGAGCGACTGCTCGCTATGCGAAAGCACTGACGCATATGATGGCTCGGCCGTTCATGTATTTGTTACACAGCCCTCCTCTAAGCCTTGGAAACCGGTGCATTGTACGCAGGACGTCGGGGGAGATCCCCAAAATTTTCACTGGCCATACTTTTCACTTCGGCGTCATTAACACACCAGCGTGGACGACAACTAACGATTTGAAGAATATCCTGAAAGTGTTGAAGGTATGCTTATTGAAGACTCCTATTAAGGAAACCGCCGACTCCATCCTTATATCTGTGGAACACATACACACAGAGAAAGTTCGGGGACACAGAAATATTGCCGACGCTTTAGTTAAGCGGAGTTGCTGCCTAGTAGCGAGTACAACGGAGGCCTTGAACGTATCATGGTTTGAGAGGCAGCATGCGCATACGCACTTATCGATATTCGAATCCATTCTATACGCAAAGAAACGTTTACTTCCTCATTATGTTGCAGCCGTGGATAGGCCAAGGCGAGCTTTCTGATTCTCTCTCTCTCTCTCTCTCTCTCTCTCTCTCTCTTTTTTGCGAGGCATCCAGCGGTGCGCCTTCTGCGCTGTGATTGGTTGGCTTATTCGGTGACAGAACAGCCACGCAGCCCCCACGGTCACGAAACCAGGCGAGGTTCGCATGAAAACGTTCGCTTTTGAAAGACACTACATTGTGACGTCAGCATATAGACGAACATATCATAGAGAAACACATTCAACAAGAGCGGACACTCCCATAGAGCCCAGCTGCCGAATTGACTGTAGCGCACCAAACCGCCGGCATTAATTCTTGAGCCTAACTTCCGGTTTCGGTTTCGCGCGCGTGCGTTTTGAACGCTAGCAGGCACGCTTTAAGCCGGCTGCGTTGATCGGCGCGGCATTTTTTGTTTCTTTTTTGCTTCTACTGCTCCACCGCGCCTGGTCTTGGTGCGGAATCGTTTTATTACTTAGTAAAAAAGATTCCAAACGACGTTTACAAGCCTTCGTCGAGTTTGTGCCACGTGCAATGTCATAAATTAGACGCAAGACGCCTTGCGCAATGAGAAAATGTTTATTTTGCTCTATAAAATGGCCCGTCGTGGGCTTTTTGTGCATTCATCGGACGTAGTGGAAACAGGTGAGCAGCAGTAGTTCCCGTACGAAGCTCCACCAGACGGCATCAGCTTAAACAAAGTAAATTACAAGCATGTGTCTTTTCGGTATTAAGGCCTTATAGGGATATGGCGTGTAGAGGCTTAACGTGCGTAATTGTCGAATGGGCGGCATTACAAACAAAAGCAACTCGCTTTTACATACATGGCGTAGAAGGTACCGACTCATCTCAAACACTACCATAAAATACGAAGGAAACATCTGATTTCCAAGCATTCCCCCATTCCCTGGAATTATTTCCTGCACTTTAAGAGCACAAATGTAGGGGCGACAGTGAGTTTCCAAAACAAACTCGGCCTCAGCCGACGCGACGGTACGCTGCGTACACAGAAATACCCATAACACAGGCTACTGCCAGACCATGCTAGGCACTCGCCGAATGCCTTCTACTCGCACTCAAGACAAATGCGTGAATGGAAAGCCCGTCTTCAGTCGTTCAGAAAACAGAATTTTCGAGTTACAAATTCCTGGTTTTTGAGCTCTTCGGCGTTATCGTTTGAGAATTTTGCCGGCGCAAGCAACACACTCCCGTGTTATATCACTCTTGGCTATCACTCGTCGCGTTTTCGACAAGCGTGAGTACCGAAAGAAGGTATATATGGTATTTGGGAGGGAGGGAGCCATAAACATTGTCACAAACTTGTCCCATTAGGATTCAGTACACGCGTAACTTTGTCACCACGGCCGAGCTGCTTATTGCTACCAGCGTCACAAAGCCGGGTGCGGCGAGCGTGCCCAAAAACTACCAAAATAACTTACAACGACGTTGGAGCCCATAGGAAGCGTCGCAAACATCTCCCAGCACGAGTAAACTCAAAGTAACTGCGCCAGGACGGCCGAGCTGTATTTCGCTAAGTGCGTCACAAGACTCGGTATACGTGCCGTAAGCATAAGTTGCTTGAAATGCGTCGCAGACTGCCAAACAAAATTTCTCTCCTTGCCGTAGTCCAACAGGGCAGTGGTGCCATGTCGAAGTGCAGAAGGAACGCTAGAACACGCCGGGGGCCCAGTAAGCCAGGGTACATCAAAAAAAAGAAAGAAAAAAGAACAGACCGGTCGCTGAACAGGCGAACATCACATGCGCAGCCGGCCTCGCTCGCTTCAGTGGCGTGGCTTGCGCATGACGCATGCATCTGGCTGATGTGGCGTGCCGCTAGCCTGTTGCTAGGCAACGCAAGAAATATAAGTCGCAATGTACGAGTTGATTTGTACGCAATACCTTTTAGATTTAGCGGGAAATGATAGTAAAAAAATATAAATGTCTTAGCTTCGTTTCGCATTCTTTCTTTTTTTTTCGATGCTCGCGGCAGCTAAGCGATGGCATTAATACTAGCGTGACGTATTTCCTATTGCCATTTTCGGCCGAGTGTTCCCGCTTGTTGAAAATTTCCGGTACGCCGGTAACACCACTGTTCATTGCCATTGGAGCCGACCCTCATTCGTTTCCATGCAGGACTCTCTCATTTCAGCATCAACAGTTGCACAAGGTTTTTCTGCAAATTTTCTTGAACAGAGCAATCAAAAATGTAAAAATATATTATTCTTCAAGTCACGAGACATTATTTGGAAATATGCACCGAAACTTATTTCAAAGATTTTACCACAGGTTACCAAAGTCTGCTTGAAGCCTCATAATTACCTCTGTATGCATGAGCATTCCTTCGGAGCTGCACCTTATGCGTTTGTAGTTTTCGCAGGTTTCCGAAGCTCGATCCTAGTATTTTTGTCATTTTAAATGGACACTAAAGGAAAATGTCCCCACAAAAATGGATAGGGAAGACCACAGTGGTCGTCGCCAGGCGAGGGCGGACGCCTTGCAACGCCACTACGGCAACAAACGCGGAGTCTTCTACGTGTATGTGGCCGGTCCATGCCGCGGGAGGTGGTATACGGCAGCGGTCATTCACGAGGAAAAGCAAGTAGATGGGCTCCCTTTCAAAGCCTCGGGCTCAACACAGGCAGAAGAAGTAGTTATTGCCCCAGCTGCCCTGACCCCCGGTCTCAATATATCATAACCGACTCGCGCGGGGCTAGTCGAAATTATGAAGCTGATTGGATTACCCCACTAGCGGAACGAATATTGGCGAACTACAGCAACGGGGGAATTGATCCTACCCCCCATTGTCTGGTCTGGACTCCGAGCCACCAGGGCCTAGCAGGGAATGAAGCGGCGAACATGGCGGCCCGAGCACTCATATACCGGGCGTCCCAGTTAGACCGCGAGTACCTGGAATCCGAAGGCATTTATCTTGTAACATTTAAAGATATCACGACCTTTTACAAAGATAGGCATCGCCAATACCCAACTCCTGCAAAAGGGCTTGGCAAGGCTAATGAACGGGTCTTGGTTCGACTTTTCACTAACACTTTATTGTGCCCGGCAATCTTGAAACATTTCGATTGTTCTTTCACTGGCGAGTGCCAATACTGTGGGGAGGTGGCTGACACCTACCACATGGTTTGGGCTTGTCAGCTAAACTCAGCGCTTCCCCTCAACCCTAACCCAACCCGAGAGGAGTAGGAGGCGACGCTGCTCGGTTGCTCGGACCTTCAGGCCCAAAAGGCCTTGGTCCAGAGGGCTAAGCTGGCAGCTCGTAACAATGTGTTCCCGGAATAGAGACTCCACCCACTGCGGAGCCCCATAAGGGCTCTACCTCTCTTCCTGTTTTGAATAAAAGCTTTCAAACAAGCAAGCAAGCAAAGGAAAATGTCGACCTTGAATGAAAGATTAGGTTTCAGTATATACGAATTCGTAATTCGTAGTGAGAACAGAGCTCTTGTAATGTAGAAGAATATGCGAATCCCACGCACTGTGCACGATTATTATAGTCTCGACCAATCACTGTAACTAAAAGTACTAGCAAAGCTTCCACGACGCGACACAACACTGCTGTGTCTGCTGTGCACATGGGTAGGAGCAGCATTCACGAACTCCTACAACTATCGTATTGGAATGGCGGGCCCACCAATGTGGCTAAGTGCAAGTGTGAAGAGACCATCAATTATCTGCTGTGTCACTGTTCTCGCTTCCGTAATCTACGGCAGACTCTCGAGTGTGCCTTCGATAGACTGGAAGATAGGCCACCTACAGAAGCAATGGTCTTGGAAGCCTGGGAGGGGGTGGGGGCGATATTCTGTAAGAGTCCACCTAGTGGACCGTCCATTTCGGCCCCTCCTGATGGGATGCAGCTGTAAGAGAGGAGGAGACGAACGGCCCTAGCCAAACAACAGCGGCCGAAATGGACAGTCCACTGGTAGACTCTTCCAGAATAAACCCCCTTGCCTCACAGTTCGTTAGCACAGAAAGCCATCCGAGTGCTTCTTCAGTACATGAAGGCTGAGTGACCGACTGCAGATATGCTTCACCTAACTTAGTGCACGTGAAAGTGCCATATAGGCTCGCGTCTTCTCTTTCTCTCTCTCTTTCACTCCCCATCCCTCTCCCCATGTGTAGAGTATCAAACTGGACTCAGTCTATAAAGTCCCTACCTTTCCTTCCTCCCTTCTCTCCCTCTCTCTCTGAAAACGACAAATGCAAGGTGATTAGAAACTGAAGTATGAGGGTCCCGCGCACTGCGGGAATCGATGCAAGGGAAGCTCTGCATGCTGTTTGCTTTGATTGACGATAATTAGCGGTGATGTTGGCGGCGAATGTGTAATTCCTTCAGCGTTTAGCCCAATACGAAAGTGGTAAGTTGGTGCCAAACGTTACCATGCGTGCACAACTGCTGACTGTCTGCGTAGTCCACAGAACACACAGGGAGACCTGTCTGTTGGAGGCGCTGTTGTGCATCATTGTTCATAATCTCAGAGAAAGTTTGAGCGTTATCATTGCTTCATATGGCACACCGCATCGTGGCAGAAGTGTGCAGGAAAAGATTCCCTTAACAATGGATAGTCAGCAAGTTGACAAATTACACGTTTGGCTGCTGGAAAGGAACGTTCGGACGTTTGACATAGGGACGCGGCAGCGCAGCGTGATTCGCCCCCAGGGCTACCGGCAGGGACGCCAGGTACAAGCGCTCTCTTCAGGCTATGAACAATCGTAATGCTTAGGCTATCACAGCACAGCCGACGACCTCCGCAGCCCGGCATCCATATTTTTGTCCCATAGGAAAGCAAGCAGAGCACATGTCATACGCACAGTCTGTGAAACGCTGCCGCAGCGGCACCGGTGTGGATGCGCAGAGGCGAGCGCCATCTGGGGGTATTGCGAGAAACCCAGCGGAGGGAAACCCACAACAGCAGCAGCAGCAGCGCCCGGAAAGTCGGGAGAAGCGGCAATGAAAGCTTCACTTTAAAAACTCGAAACCTGTTATTGCGACAAACTAACATGGCTCTTAGCAGCATGCTCTCAGTGCACGTTATAGAAGCATAGATCATCGAAATTATTCTGCAGCTTTTTTCGACGGTGTTGTTCATAGCCACCATATTGCTTTGGTACGCTATAAATGAATCAATGAATAATCAATCAATCAATCATTCAATCAATCAATTATCATCATCACCAATGAGGTCACTGAGACGATCATCTCCGACATTGAGTTCCCACACTTTTGCTCCACTACTTCCACGCACGGCGAACCATTTGAATCCTAAGCGGGAAGCTATAGCCTGGGTGCACGAAAAACAAACGCAGAGGAGTATCATAGCATTCGAAATGGGGTAACGTTTATAACCAGTAAAACTGGAGCATCGAGGATTATCGGTTCGTTTGCTGCACATCAGTGACTGCGAAAACACTAGAGCGAAGGATTAGGAAAAAACAATGCACGTGAAGTAGCGATAACATATCATTTAGAAAAAGAGCCCAGCATAAATGTACGAGATAAGTGGAAAATGACATTACGCTCCGTTTCATGTTAGGTGGCGAAGTCACACAGAACGGATATATAACAGCTCATTTAACAACCATATACACGGTGAATAGGAGGCGAATATGAACGAGACGGGAATGGTGGGCTAGAACTTGTGGCATGGACAATGCCTGGTGGGCAGTGCCATATAATTGTCTCGCCATCTTCATCTGGTGTTCTACAAAAAACGTAACAATGAATTGTAGCTCTATGATAGGTTCTGTCTTGACGGCATTGCAAGCATCCCTTGCGCTCATCTGGTTATCTCTTGCTGTAGAGACACATGCACGCAAAGATACATTCTTTGGGATGAGACTGTTTGTTTAATGTTACATGTCCTAGGCGCGTCCACGCATAGCCTAATCCATATATAAAAAACCTCCTGCAACAGCAAACTTTTTTTTCAGCTATTACCGTCATAAGAGGGTGTCGTCGCTGCAGCTACGGGGGTTGATTTCTTGGCCCTAGGAGCATAGTTGAGACAATCTTCTTCGTTTGGGCAAGGTATTGCAGTAGCTCGACTTCAAATAAAGATACTGTTAAAGCAAAGTTTCTTATAAACTGTTTCTGTATGAGAGGTAGGTTTTCCAATCGCTTGAAGAAAGCATACTTAAACGTACCGTACTTACTCCAAGCAAACGGGACCACGCTTGTAACGCGAGGGTCAACATTTCAGTCCGCGAAATAAAAATAAAATATTATTAATAAAACCGCGAATGTAACGCGAGATGAACGAAAAAAAATACAGAAACGGTACATTTATTCAAGGAATTGATTCGGAGACGAGGTCTCTTATCATCGTCCTCTCAGAAGGAGGCAGAGCTTCCCTTGAGCGATATTCTCGGGTGATAAGTTTGGGAGATACTATCATTTTTGCAAGATTTCGCGTGATTCGGCACCGAAAGCTTCCCCGACAAGTGTTTCTGGCGCTGTGACAAGCTCGTTATCAGTGCCAAGAGCGCCGTCGGCCGCATACTACGAGGGGTTCGGGGCCGAAACGAGCCAAGTCTCGCGAGAGCGAAACTATTTCCGAAAGTGATCGCCCGAATGAATGAATGAATGAATGAATGAATGAATGAATGAATGAATGAATGAATGAATGAATGAATGAATGAACGAACGTGTGATGTTTAGTGGCGCAAGGGCCAGGTATGGCCAAAGAGCGCCATGCCAGTGTTGATGAGTTTGCAGTGTTGTTGTGATTTCTATGAAGTTGATGCGGCGTGGCTGCAGCCTGAAATATACTGTCGCTACAAAGTGCGTAAAATCTATTTGTAATAAGATTACGGCGATGACAAATGACGAACAATGAGCGGTGATCGCCAGAGAATCAAGTTATCCGTGCCGTCGAGCACGTTTAAGACAGAGCATTTCTTTAAAGAACCGCACAATTTTATTCGGGGTCAGTACCAGACCACCACGAGGGCCTTCAGACCGGCCCCGCATCTGCCGAGGGCCTCCCATTGGCGCCGGCATTCGAGTTTCGTCAAACCATTGACGCCGAGCCGCGGCGGGGTTTCCCAGCTGCTGGACCACCAGAATTACTCGTCTCTCGAAGCGGCCGCGTCACCATGACGCTGCGAATGAACGTAGTCCGAGCGTGACAGGCCGCTGGGTAATGAAGCGGCGCAATCTTAACACCAGTCACAAGCACAGTGATAATGGCGTCGATTCTCCTCCCCCCCCCAAGAAAAACTGACTTCAGTTGACTTGTCTACGGATTGAATCGAGACGCAAAGGTGCAGGTTGCCAACGTAACGTCAAAAACCACAGAAGTGAGATTATTTGTTTTAAAATTGTAAATGTTCGCGTTATTCAAATGTAACGCGAGGGTCGAACTCAAGCAAAGAAAATAATGAAAAAAAGGAGAAACTGGCATTACAATCGAGGAAATACGGTAGGTACATGTTTCCCGCACAGAAGTTAATTCCACAGTTCGCTCCGTGAAATTGCTTCTCGGTAACTCCATAAATATGTTCACAAGAATATGTTCAATTTACTTTGATAAACCATGGTGGCAGATGAGGCGCTCAGCAAGGCGGGAATCAGCACTTGTACTGCCATTAAACCATAATTATGTGATTAACGTAGTTAACATATTTTACGTATAGTAATGCTGCTCCGATTCGTGTCGTCGTGTCAGTCAACTGACGTCTCATATTTCACAGTTCATAGCTGCTCTGCGTAATTGGTTTGGGTCTTGTGACTTTTTAAGCTCGTTCTCCAGAACTCTTGGGTCAGTCATGTAACAGATTTTTTTTCTCTGTCTCTCTCTCTCTCTCTAGGTAGTGTCCACGCTAACTGCGCATGGAAAAACGAAGGGTCCAAGGTCATACACCGCTTTCGCAGCCTCACTAAAAATGGCAGGCGCGATCAGTGAAGTGGCAACAATATTAAAGTAAGTGCTATGCACATTGGTTTTCTTTTTAATGACGGCGCAAACAAAAGAAAACGTGCAATTAGACATCGCGGTATATATAGGGACACTTCTTGGTTGTTGTTGTTGTTGTTTAGTTAAAGCCCGCCTGTTATTATTTCGGTTGAAAAAGTCCAAGCACAGCTACGCACTTACGAGTTGCGAATTCGAACGCGTTAATGTCCAATTGAACGCCGTTGAGTGGTTCTTCGAGATATGAACTCCTTCGGTTCAGTTCGGGTGAATACAACTTCCTAGCTCATCACCTGTGCTATTAAACATATATATACGTGCGTGCACTGCCCATTCTCTCGAGCCGGCAGAACTACCCTTCCCAGAGGGCAGGCAGCTACCCTCCCTATGCAGCCGGTTATCACTACAAGAAATTCGATCCATATTACCACCCTGCTACGTTATTTCGGTGAACCGACTGGTTGAAAGCATGCCGACCATCACGATCTTTTTTTACATTATGCCATCAGTCGCGTCTTACCTCTTGACGTAGTGAATGGTGAGAGATGTGCTTGCCAACTTGTCTCGCATCATAGCATTCACCATGCTGTCTGTAGCCACGACGGCAACAAGATGGTCGTTCCGCGTCGGAGGGACGTGCTCGCCGTAGAATAGCCACGCGCAGTCAGTCAGTCAGTCAGTCAGTGCAGAACGAGCGGCACAACATGGCGTACCCAGCTAGCACCACAGAGTCCCCAGTGCCAGGTGATAGGCGTCTATAGATTCACAGCAAAAGCGTTCCGTCTTGTCGACGACGAGCTCTCGAATACTCACTGCCGATCGGCACGTCAAATGACGCGCTTCCGCATGCCACAGCAAAGGACGCATTTCAGCCACGCCCTACAAACGAATACTCATCAGGCGACATCAAGCAGCGAGGTTAACAGTGGCCGAACTCCGAGCACATTCCCTGCTTCTATCTCCGCCGGGACACTTGATGCATGACGATGTGGAAAGTGTTGACGCGAATACTCTGTGACAGTGCCACAACGCGGGGTGTAGCAGCTGCCGGGCACTTTCCTCGCCATAATATGTATACCGCCTGCCACACGAAGCCGGAGATGCCGTTCCGCGAGTCCTCTCGTGTGGCGTAACTAAGCACCACCAAGTGATGATGTCATCGTTCACGTCGAGGGCACAAATTGTTCATGTTCGAGGACACCGTCACGAACGCCGGATCTCCACATGAAGGAGGCAACGCTGTAGAATGTTCTCGTGTCGTCGTGAACCGTCCTTCTTACACTCCTCTCCTGAGTCAATGCATACGGGAGCGAACCAAGCGAACGCTTGCCTCTACCGACTTCAATAAAGCAGGCATTATGGGCGGCGTATGTATTATCCCGCGACTCCGGCAATGGCGCGCACTTCCAGCTATAGAAACAAGCTGATAGCACCGTTTTCTGGTGACAGATAAGGCGGTTCCCGCCCCGAGATGAGTTCGCGTTTCGCGATGCTGGCGTTGTCCAACAAGAGTGTTGCTCATTCGTGCGCGTCGGCTTTAGCTCCCGCTTTGTCGGCGAGTGAATTGTTCGCGCCGCCGACTTGCGCAGTACTATCAGAGTCAGTCTTCAGGAACCTTACTGCGATATTTGCTGCGAGAAGGCCAAGCGCAGTACAGCACACAATGCGATGAATATCACGGTGGCGCTGCTGTCAGTCGGCGTGCTGCCAACGAGCGGAAGGGTTCTTTTTAGAGCGCAGCTCTTTGGCGTCCGTTCCTGGGTTTCGCGTCGTCGTCGGCGTTGTCGTCGGCCTCGTAACCAGCTCCGCCCCCCTTTCATCCCCCCAGCGCTAGCAGCGACCGACTGATACCGCTGGATGCCGCTGACGCCGCTAGAGAGTCAAGATAACGTGACTGCATAGAACACCGTCGCCGCCACGCAGAAAGAGGAGGAAAGGGTCCCCCCCCCCCTGTTCTTGTGTGGCGGATAGGGTGCTCTTCAGTTGCCGACGCGTCGGTTATTTCACGTAGGCCCCGGCACGTCGACGAATACGTGACCACCTTCCCACGGCTAGACCTGGTTCTTAGCGCTGCGGAAGCGAGGGTATCATATTGTTTGTGTCGGCATCGGCGGCGTTGTCCCTGAAACCAACTCCGCAGCTGGGGTTGACTCACTATCGGCGTCAGCGGCATCAGTCAGTCGCTGCTATCTCTTCCCTCCTCCCTTTATCGTGTTGTCCGCTTGCTGCGCGCGCTTCTGCCCCCATCGTTTGCCGCTGGGTGTACACGCCGCCCCCCTCTTCCTGCGAGTCTCCGGTTGTCAAAGCGCCGGCTCGAACTTAATTCCTTTCTTCGCTCCTCCTCCAATGCAACCCCTGTGCGGTGGCAATCAGAGAGCCAGATCGGTGGCGGCAGATCTGTATATGTGCACCGCCCGAGCCGAAATTGCCGCTGCCGTTCGCCACTGCGAAATTATCTGCCAGTTCTTTCTGAGTCATGAGCAAGACGACCGATGGAAGTCCACCATCTGCTGCTGCTGCTGCTGCTGCTGCTAAACGAGCTGCCAGAGCAGAGGCCCAGCGCCGTCGCCGTCAGAATCCAGAGGTGCGTGCCGCCGAAGCAGAAGCTTACCGTCGCCGCCGTCGAGATGATCCAGGAGTACGCGTCGCCGAAGCAGAGGCTAAGCGCCGCCGCCGAGAAGACCCTGCCGTTCGCGCCGCTGAAGCGGAGGCTCATCGCCGCCGTCGAGAGCAACCAGCAGTAAGCGAGGCTGAAGCAGAAGCTCATCGCCGCCGCCGAGAAGACCCTGCAGTTCGCGCCGCCGAAGCGGAGGCTCATCGCCGCCGTCGAGAGCAACCAGCAGTAAGCGAGGCTGAAGCAGAAGCTCATCGCCGTCGCAGAGAAGACTCTACCGCTCGCGCGGCCGAGGCCGAGGCCAAACTTATTTGCTGCGCTCAAATTTCGCATTAGGAAGTAACGTAATCGTCGGTAATTTTTTCTTTCTTTTTCCAAATTGCGCGCTGTCGACTGCTGCCTGTTCGCTTCTAACGAATCAAAGTGGCGAGTGTTCTGCCAGCTCTCGGAAATGATCACCGAGCATTGTAATGTGACAAAGCATAACCCGTACACGTGTGTTGCACGGATCCAAACTAAGCCATAACCTGTTATCTACTGGGAGTGGACAGTAATCACGTTATTCCGCCATCAGAAGAACTTCACATTGGCCTAGTTGGTATTTACTGTATATCATATTGACCGCAGATAAGACGGGGACAGAGTGAAAAAACACATAAACAGCACGCCATATCCTCGAATTCTCTACCTTGGCTACACTCTACTTTATTTACAATTACATCCTTCCACACCACGTGGTAAAGCAAAAGCGAGATGAAATAAAAAGGTGCGTGGGAAAAACCCTAGGCGGCAGTGTCAAGTGATGGAGTATAACATCAAAAAATTTCACAAAGCTGTTCGTTTGTAACTGCTCTTCCTCATTGGCCGGCCGACTTCGCCTATAATATTTCCACCAGCATTATTGGCAAGAACATTACCGCGGTATTTAGTTGGGCCTGGTGCATATCGACAGGTTCGGCCAGCATAACCTTACACATGGACGACAGAAACAAAAAATGCCTTCGGTGTCCTCGTTCCCTTTCCGTCGTCCCTCTGTAACGTTATGCTGGCCCAACCTGCTCTTGGCTCCAATTTGCTCTTAGGAACACCTCTCGCCTAACAGCTATTTCCCAATACGGGCCGTGGTTATCATAGACCCTGTAATGTGAAGCTGCATATCCTTAGCTTTTTGTTTTGTTTTGTTTTTCATTCCACTATTAGCAGAATGCGATCTCCGCAGCTGTACTTCGGATCGACGCCCTCTTGCTGAGCAGTAAAACGCAACAACTAGTGAGACATAACTTGCAGGCAACTGACTGGGTCAGTCATCACCTTACAAAAAAGATGACAGCGAATGTCCAGATATGCGAAATCGTTTCACACAGGCCTCTCGTCTTTTATCTGCAAAATATTCCATGGTGACTCGACTGGCCTTGTCCCATTATCAATGCGTCATGCTCAATGCAGAATTAAGTCGGTGTTACTACGACAGAATCGACTTTGTTCTGACGGCCGGACGACAAATAGCAGTACAGGAATGCGTTATACCGTGATACGACAAAATTTGTTTTTGTGCATCAGAAAACTGTGATAATTTTTTTTTCAGCAAGAAGAAGGCGCACACATAGCGATGCGCTTAGGCTGACAAGCTTCGGTGCGTCTGACAGCAAGCGTGAACTGATAAGGGAAATCGAGGGGCGTTAACCACGCCCGTGGCTACTACTGTTAGCCCAGTTGGCTACTCTGCAATGGGGAAGGGGAACTGAAAGACGAAGAGGAGAAGGAAGCTTCACAGTATGCACGCACACGGACGAAATGACATCTTCTTCTTCGTAGTTGGTCACAAGCGGACATTGCACTAACGCGTAAAAAAGGGCACGGACAGGAACACGAAAAAAAGACACACTGAACGCTGGACATCAACTGGCTTTATTCGAAGGAGAACACAAGGAGAACACAAAACACTTTGTTTTTACAAAGTGTTTTGTTATTTTGTTTCAGTGTTTATTTGGAAAATTGAAAATCTCTGCCTCTGTACTGCCAAGTTGATAAAGGGGGCAGGACCTCTGTCAAGCTTACGAGCTTTTAGTCCTGTCTCCTTCTCTGTCCAAGAGAAAAATAAACACTGCATTGAATTGAAAATATACGCAAGAAGATGCATGCTACATGATCAATCCATGAAGTGCATGCGCAATGGCACCTTATTGGAAGGCACGGAACGATTGTGTTGTCTCATCTTATGTTATCTTATATATCAGTTGTCATGTTTGTGGCACGAAAAAAAATGGGGGGAAAAGTGGGATAAACGCCAATTTGCTGAGGCAGCACTGTCTCACACTTGCTTAATTTACTTTCTCTTCAACTGGAAAGGCCTCGGCTCTTTTTGCGGCCAGTGATACCTAATCAGGTCAGCTTGACGCACTTCTGATGCGCAGTAAGTGAAATTGTTGTAGAAGTAGTCCACCAGCTTCCTGATGAACTTGAGCCGTGGATAGGAACCTTTGCCGCACTGGTTGTTGGGGTCATCGAGCTCGGTGTTGAAAACAACTAAACCATATCGAAGGCCAGTCAGGTCCTTCTTCCCTCTGCAAAACTTATATAAAAGCAAGAAATAAAGGCGAAGTAATACTGTCGTCCCGGAAGAACGGTTATCGACAAAGTTTCAAGCAAGCCCTCGTCACACAAAACATTAAGTAGTCTATAGGCATTTGCCAGAACAATATTTTGATAAGGAGGAAGTGTGCAGTATCTCTGTAAACTATTCACAGACTTGTTATCTGTGGCTGTAGACTTGTGGCTTTGGAGTATTATTGGCGTTTTATCCTAATCAATGATAGACGATCAAGATACCAAAACGTGTTTGCATCCAGCCTCTACATGCAGCTTGTGCATCACAAATTGACTAAAATATAGATAGGTAGTATGTTGGTGGGAAAAAACGGTGAAGATATTGGCAAGGCTACATCCGCTACAGGCATAGGTAGCGGTACAACGTAGATCAAAACGCTTTAAGGAAGAGAAAAAAGATTAAGAAGAGAAACACCGATTAAGATGTGTACAAAATGCTAAAATGAAAGGCGTGTATTGCTTATCTGATTACCACTTGCGGGCTATAGTCGATAACAACCTAAGAATTACAAAGAAGCTCGACTCACAAAAAAAAAAGCAGTGCCCTCGCTCTTCACCTCTGAGAGAGAGCTGAACCAGCTGCAGACCGCCGCATCTTAATGACTTTGGTCGGCTAATGCAAACGCTAGCTGAATTAGAAAAGCAAAACTACTTGTTTGAAGCGAAATCATTACCTTTGGCTGAGCAGTGACGTCAGGGTCACCTATTAAACGGTACCTGACGTTCCGGTTTCCTCTTGAAACGAGTGATACAGGGGCTGATCTTTACGGAGAGAACAATTTCAAACGCGGTAAAACGCTTGACGTCAGGCACGTAAGCGAATCTGATTGGCTGACGCGTCTATGCAAATCTTGTTTTAGTTGGGCAGCGTACATCAGCAGCATACGCCTATTTTTATGTCCACTGCAAGACGGAGACCTCTCCCAGCGATGTCCAATTACTCCTGTCTTGCGATAGCTGATTCCAACTTGCACGTGCGCATTTCCTTAGTTGTGTGCAGATAACCTCGTAATTCTTGGATTGCCCCGGACTATAGGCGACTATTTGTCACCGCCTCATTCTAAAGGCAATGCCAATAAATAATCGTCAACATCATCATGACTCGCGCGTTTTTCTGTGGATACTCATAGACTAAATGAAATCAACGCCTGATCGAATTTCCACTTCGAACACTTTATATAAAATAAATAAAATAGATACTTGATCGACTTTTTGTAATCTCTATGCACCCAAAATAAGTACATAACGGACTTATCTTTTGCAGACATTTCAATTGACTAAATGCGTGTTTCGTCGACTTTCCTATATGAACACGAAGTAAGATAGATAATTAACTAATATTTTTGTACGGACAATCTCTCTGTATAGTTTTCGCAGAAAAAAAAACGAACAAGCCCGCAGGAAGGCAACGCAGTCTGCAAACAAATATACAGTAAGCAATAAAGGCTGACTCTTTTCAGACTAGCTTTTCTTTGTGTGCATTTATTTCGTTAAATAAGAGCATGAATGTATTGTATTGATTCCATGTGGGGGAAAATTATGATGTTGTGCCAGAATAAACATGCGATGCCTATATAAACCTTACAACCGCACCGGAATGAAGCGAGAACACTAAAACAAACAAGCAAGCGGTTTTAGGCCAGCGTCTGATACCGTGACGCGCACGCAACATGAAAAATAGGACAGTGAGACGATAACAACTTTTTAACTGTATCAGAAAGACAAAGGTTCCCCTTCTGCGATAGCAAAGGACCACTATTTTCATTTTCCACTCGCACATGACCTTGAGGCACGACATCCTTCGATACAATGTTTTTCTAAAACCGCCGCTCTGCAAAGAACGAATCTAAAATATTTGCTAGCAAACAGCTCACGTTTACCTTCCCAAATCGGCATTTCCAGATCTATTAGACTTAACTCCATAATTCTAATATTTATTTCTGGCAGACCGATTTGTTTAACGAGCTTCCTCCTACGCGAAACGGTGCACACAGCTGGTTCTTATCGCCTCCTACTACTGATAGGAATGCTATTACAAGTATCTCTGATAAACCCAGCTGGCAATCAACTCGCACTGATTTACCTTCATCGCGAGGGACCTCGAGTCGTCAAAAGTGATGAGCCTTTCCTTTGTCCAGCTGACGTAGTAGGCACCGACGGGGTCTTTGTCCTGGAAACCGAAATGGAACTCCTTATCCTGGCAGTACTGTGTCAAAGAAAAATATACAGATAGGCGAGTTAATCCTAACCTCATGGTCCTAATTATCCTAGCTGCGTTCACCATCCTAACCGCTCGTAATCTGCGAGTGGAGAGGCTGCTGAGGTCAAGTCTATGAAGCACACTATCGCAGAGACGCGTATAGCCCGTCGTAAAACACGCTGCTAAATTTAGCTGCTCATATAATTCAGTTACACGGCAGTACCTTTAGCAACTAACTTTGTTTTTGCTTTTCTTGTTTCATAATTCGAGCATGACACAAGGGAAGAAACGATTATGGACTGTCAGCCAGAGTTTAGCGGATAATCATTTCGTTAACCGGCAATCTTCCTTTTAATCTCGACTAGAATATTGAGTTCCCCAATTAGCTTTTTAATCCACACCGCTCTCTCCATCTTTTAACGTTACGTAACGACTAACATTCTTTCGCTCCCTCACTCGTGGCGCAGGTCCCCAAGTTTTCTCACGCTTCTGTCTTAACCTCCAATTTTGCAGCCCGTGTGTCAATGCAATACTCGTAGAATGCAATGACTGATCATTGTTCTTCAAGGATAGTGATAGGACAACATAGGGGAAATTACTTGTGTGCAGTAAATGAAGAGACGATAAATTAATGGAAATTAAAGTGGATGAAAAAACAACTTGCGACAGCTGGGCAACGAACCTACAAACTTCGCATTTCGCGTGTGATGCTTTACCAATTGAGCTACCACGGCGCCGTTTTCCCATCCACTTTGCTGGGTATTTGTTTTCTAGTAGAACCCTGCGAGTGTTAGCCAGCGCCACCACTCACAGACCTTGGCGGCGGATGTGGAACATCCTTTCTGCCGCAGGCGTCACGAGAATGTGATCTTCTTGGGTGAAGGCAACCGGTCAGTAACCTGACACATGCTACCTGAAGGCATCAATGTTGTCGGATTCGAGACCCTCGTTATGTAAAACGTATGTATGGCTGATCTTTTGGTGAAAGCGATCTGCCAGGTTTCTTTTTTTTTCTGTGCAGTTCCCTTGCACAAAGTACTACAAGTACACACCTTTGTATCGAGAAAGAATAAATTAAAGGAAATACGTGAACCACACACCATGCTTATTTTTCATATTGGCTGCCCACTCAGGAATCAGCGCGATGTGGTCAAGCGTCCTGCAGCAGCCAAGAGAGGAGAGCCGAGCAAGTTATCAAGTTTATTGAAGTGAAAAAGAAAACATGTTAGAAAATTGAATGCTGCAGAGTCCATCATTGCTGCAATAAAGCAAAGGTTGAGGTTCTGGTCAATCCAAAAAAGGGCAACTTAACTTTCAGAGCATGAAAATTTCAGCGATGGTAATATGACTGCAAGGAGGAGCTGGCTGTTCTTTGATAAAAGGAAACCGAGCGTACAGCGCATCGCTTCATCTACGAGTGTACAAATGATGCCGGATCAGTGGAATAGGCGGACTAGTCCCCAATGACCAATTCGATCTTCAGCTCTCCGTCTTGTATGAAGCTGTTGTCATCCTTCAGATCCGCGTAGCTCGTTTTGAATCTCAGATGGAATCCCGGAAGAAAAACGGCATCCTGGGGCAGTGTGTCCTCCCTCTCCAAGGCGCGGTTCATGGTGAAATTGCGGTGGACAACCGCCACCTTCAAAATTTGGGGCGGCTGACGGTCGGCGTCGAGGGTGCGACCCCACTTGACGAACACTTCCAAGCTGCGTTTCGACGCGCGCGAGGCGAGGATGACGGTGAAGAAGAGCACTCGCCGGTGCCAACGCGTTGCAGCGCCGGAGAGCTTCAGGTCGAACACGCCAGGCTTCAGCAGCTCCTCGATGCCCTTGGTGCTAAAGCGGTAGACCGCGTGCCGGGGCATCCGGCCGCAGCGCGGTATCGCGCACAGCGTCGCGTCGATCGTGTCGTTCGACCCCAGGGGAACGAGCTCGTAGCTCGTCATCGCAGCTCCCGGACGAGCGGCTCCCTGGTGCAGGCTTTCCAGGTAGTGGAGCGAGTGGTTGGCCACGATCTCCAGCTTGCGAAGGATGTGCCTCTCCTCCAAGGCCCACGGCATCGCGACCTTCTTCACCATCTTGGCCTCGGCTTTGACTTCCGCGTTGGCCTCAGCTTTGACTTCTGCTTTGGCTTTGGCGTCGGCTTTGGAACTGGCTTCCCGACTCGCCTGGTCCACGGGAGCAGCCCGCGCCACCTGCGCGCCGGGTGCGGCTCGCTTATTGCCACCAGTGCCACCACTGGCGAGATCTGCCGAAGCCACTGAGGACTGAGACGACAGGCGTGCGCGCTTTTCGAAGTCGACCGATTCGCCGGACGCCACGGAGAGCTTCTCCAAAGCTTCGGACAGCTCGCTGTCCAGCCCAAGCTCGGTGTCCATCAGGGTTCCGGACGCCTTCTGCAGCGCCTGGCTGAGCTCTCTCATCTGGCGCGTCAGCTCGTTCATCTGGCTCTGCAGGGCCGACAGCTGGGCGTCGTCTACGACGGGTTTAGACTCTGCGGGGACAGCTGCACTCCCGTCGCCCGCGGCGCCTGCGTCGCCCTGTCCCGCCTGCCTCCACTTGCCGGGCAGCTTGTGGCGACGGCAGCCGGACTTGTAGTGCCTCGGCAGGTCTCGGTGCAGGACGCTCTCGCCGCATCCCAGGCATGGCGTCGAGTGGTAGGTGCACTGTTGCTCGTAGTGCACGAGCACGGCCGACAGAACGCCGACGTAGCGGCAGCCTTGGGCATGGTTCCAGCAGTGCACCTAGGAAATAGAGAAAGCAGATAACAATAAGAGGCTTCGAATTTGTTTCGAAAGTGAGACGGCTTCACGTCAAACATATCCCACTGTTCACGTTACACGGGCAGCGATATATTGAGTCGGTACTTCAGATCGAGCGGTAAGAGCAAAATTACTTCCAAGATATTCGAAGCTCGGAACAAAGGGAACGTTCAACAGGCGTGGCATATACGTTAATCACGGTCTAACTAGCAGATACATCCATTGGAATATTATTATGCGGCTGGGGTCCTTCCCCCGCGGCCACCGTAACTGTCACTTAAGGCGAGCAATTGAAGTCATCAGGCAGCCATGTGTCTTCGCTCTCAACGTTGAGCAAGCGTCCTAGCTTCGGCGTCATTACAACTGGCACATGTGACATGGCTGATGGCTGTGACAGATACCCGTCCTGGTGGAGACATTTTCATCCTGTCAATGATTCAGCTATGCGAACATCTCTTCCTTATACCATCATCATTCATCAGCCCTTTCCCTCCCCGTCCCTTTTCCCCAGTGTAGAGTAGCAGGCCAGAGCAAGTTATAGCTCACGCCGACCTCTCTGCCTTCCTTTAATTTCTCTCTCTCTCTCTCTCTCTCTCTCTCTCTCTCTCTCTCTCTCTCTCTCAGGACATATGAGTACACTGGGGAAACCGTAGCAGTTTTCGTGATAAATAATGAGGACACATCGCCAATGTTTGAAGAGCGAGTTCACCTCGAAAGTGCATACTAGGAAAGCTGGAATGTTCCAACTTATTCCCATCGGAATGGCACCTGGCAACCCTTTACTGTCGTCAAAATTGTGCGTCTGCGAAATGACGGTGGCTGAAACAATTTTGTTCACAGTTAGAATGACAGCTTTCGAAATCCCACAATAAGAAAAAGTACGGGTAAAAAAAGACGATAGCTGAAACACTGACTTGAGAGCGCATATGAAGAAAACATTACACGCAGAATCTCCCGTGGGAGTTATCAAAATGATGCGTAAGTATTTGCTACTGAAGCGGCGCGACTATCACCGCCACAGTCGTTGAAGAAGACAGTCACGAGCACAAAGCGTGACAAGAGAACACGCGTGTACACTACTTAACTTCACTTAATTGTTTTCTTTCTCATCCTCTGTTATACATCATAGGAGCTCCGGCATCGGAGCAAGAAGTCCAGGAACTGGAGGACAAAGTGACTCGTGAGCGCGGGCGATGGTTCGAGGCTCGACGGGGCGCTCTTGGGCGCGGCCGGCCAGGACTGGGGCCCGCTGGAGCGGACTGAGGGACCACGCCGTTCCCACATCGGCGCCCGTAACGTGGTGCCCCGGCTGCGTTCCGGGACGAACCATGATCGTGGGGAAGGCGGGTGGTGCCCGTTCCACGGTCAGTAGCGACGCCTGCCTGGCCTGGTGCGTGACCATCTCCGCGGTGCGAGCTGCAGCTCTGGCGTTCGTTTAGGAGCGTTTCCGCCGACTCCTGTTCTGTCACCGTCATCGGGTCTGGCATGGGACGCGGTGGCGAAGCGGTTTCCTACGCGCTGCTGAAGCTCCCGGCACCACCGTTGGAGAAGGGACCTGCCGGCGCGGTTACATTATCAAAGCGACAAGTTGTCGAAGCACTGGGACCACGCGTGGCTCCAAACCCGACGGCGCGGCCGCATCCAGTGACTCGGAGACTTCGGAGAGCGACAACGACTGGACCGCCGACGGTAAGGCAGCCGCCAAGGCATGCAAGGCATGCAAGGAAAGCTGTCGAACGGCTCGGAAGAACCGCTCGTTGGGTAGCAAAGCCGAGGACAAGAGTGGCGCGTCGTCCTCGTGCGAGCCCGAGGAGGGCGAAGTCTCGGACTCTGGCGGCTGTTCTTCAGCGGCGGCCGGCGGCAGCGGTAGCGAAGACGACAGTGACGACGATTCCTAAGAAGAGGAGTTCAACGACGGCTACGATAAGCAACTCATGGGCACTTGAGGTCACTTTCCAACGGTAGTGGAAGCGGTACCGTTCTAGCGACGATCATCATCACCTGCAATCTTCCTCTCCTGTTAACTGCGTGGCGCAGTGCCACGTGGTCTCTGTGCGGTGGAATGGCAACGAGCGGGCGGCTGCTACTTCTGGCGACCTGCTGCGTGCACTCGTCAGAACGAGGTCGAGGAGGAAAACCGGACCAGGTGCGCCTCCGGGAATGGCTTAGGGCCTTCCGGTTCCTGCAAGACCTCGACAACTCGGAAGCTCCACCACCTACAAGATGCTTGTGAGACGGAGTATATATTTGTGGAGAGAGGATATCTGAGCTCACGCCCCACTTCGACGCGTACGATCTGTCCTGCACCATTTGCGCATGCGTGAGCCGCGCGGGCGAGAGCTCTCACGCGCGGGCAAGCGCACGTGCAGGTTGGCCTTAAGGCGCGTGAGCGGTCAGCCGCAGCCAGCGTTCCATCTCACGCACTACGTTTCCAGCGAGCTAGCGGCCGAGGTTCCAGTCACAGCAAGAGCTCAAAACAAGCGCTTGACCAAAGTGCCAGGGCGCGTGAATATATGCTTGGAAATACGGAAATAGGTGCGTTCTTCAAACCAAGACATGTATATAACAAAAGGCAAGCGGAAGGCTACTCTGCAGGGACGTGCATATTTCACTTAGAATGTTCGAAAAAATTATTTTCCCCTTACCGCTGCACTGCTCTATAGCTCAAATTTCGCAAAAAGATTGCATTTTGGAGTCTACGTAGTTCATTCTAGCACTTTGCACAGTTTATTGCCTGGTTTTTAAGGGGAAAAAATGCGAAGTTGCCTTCGTTTATGGGGATACAAGCTACTGCCGAGACTGCCGGCATCATTAAGGTCCCTAAACAAAGCAAGTTTCCAAGGTAGTTCCAGTCCTTTCCAGCTCCAAACTCCTATCCATCACTGTGCGGAAGCGACCTCAAAAAAATTCAAAACTAATAAGGCACGACAGAAAAATAGGAATACATGTTATTTACTTTCACAAGAACTATAAGTACTTTCATAAAAGCATTATTTCACACAAAGTAAACTTTTGTTTACTATCCGATAGAAGCTATATTATATAAGGAAGCATAACCTGTGTAGTCTAACTGTCAACACTGCGCAGGTTGTGTTTTATACCACTAGCAATGGCGTCTCGCATGCGCCCGCTTGGATCCAAATTCACGCTGGTTACTTGCTCTCCACTCCGACAGCAAGAAACAAACAATGAAGTCAGCCGTCGCTTAGCGTCACTTCACGCTGAGGGCCGGACATTAGGTGTGTTTTATCGTTGTCATGGAGATCAGCTTTTTGACGCTGTTAGGCTTACACAGACGATGCCGAGATGTAAAAGGGATTTGATTTTAACTATATAGCAGATGGCGCCACAGTCATAGCGCTGACGATGCGTTGACGCTGCAGAACGCTTTAAATATTTGTTAATTGCATCATTACTTCATTGCACCTTACAATGCCCACACATCCGACTTATTTCCGAAAGCAAATATAATACCCATGTTTAACATTTATAATTACAAGTGAAGTCGAGATTTCAAATGGGTGGTAAAAGAGAATTTAAAGTTTCTTCATGAGTTATCTAATCTCACCAGGAACACACAGTCTTAAATCAAAGGTGTACGGAACAGTGGAAGGTGGTCACTCCGCGAGCCAATCATTCACACAAGAGATATCGCACGCACTACCAACGCTTTTAAATTTGTTTCTGAAATCAAGTCTTGATATTTATATATCTGATGTACGAGCTTTACGTGAACATTTTGTCACTCATTCTTTCTTAAATAATTGAAGAGCGTTTTTCAGGAAATTTGTGTTCTTGCGTTTATTTTCTGTGCATATTTCTCATGTAGTCATTTGATATATACCTCCTGTTCAATCGCTGTTTGCCTTGTGAAGGAGGCTACGGGCTCTAGTCAAGTCGCTTGCCTCTAAAGCGACTTTTGCCCGCAGTCTCCTCCATCGCTGACGGAAATAAAGAAGTTGTTATTGTTGTTGTTGTTGTTGTTGTTGTTGTTGTTGTTGTTGTTGTTGTTGTTGTTGTTGTTGTTGTTGTTGTTGTTGTTGTTGTTGTTGTTGTTGTGCGGTACGACGCTCTTGTACACGGTACGCGATAACGGCGAGAAGTAAACGCCGACTAGACACCGAGCAGACGACGCAGCGTGGGTTCATATTCGAAAGTACGTTTGCCTCTGTTGTTGGCTAAGCAAACCTCAACAAACTGCTGAGAAAAAAATTGCACTGCAAATCAAATTAAGCCCCAGCTTTCACGCAAACGCGGCCTACAATTACAACGCCGAAACATTAGTAGTTGTGATTTATCACCGACGCCGGCATCCGGGTGCGTGTTGTCACCGGCGGCCCGGCCAACAGCCGTTTCGGGGCTCCAACGCCGGCGGCGTTTCGCTCTAAAACAAACTTGCCTTCACTAGAGTGTACTGTGTCTCATATGCGGCATTTAGCAGAGTGAACGCTACGAGGCATAGGAACGCAGGTGCTTGCACAAGGTGTGCATAATTCGTACGCCCGCTACACCCAACATGTGCGTATTGTTGCGCAACGACGGACACCATGGAGTTTCTCAATATAACACCTAGAGGAAAATCTGGCGCCACCGTCTATGGGAGTTTCCTAAGGGGCGCTGGGCCGTCATGGGAATGACGGTATATGTGTCGGCGAGGCTTGTGTTGGCTAGTGCGTAAGAGGCCTCGTCTAAAACGTGGATATGGCTACACGAATAACGCGTTCCGGAAGTCAAATCTTCATAGAAATGTTCATTTACCCAAATTTCATCTTCACCCAACTTTAGCGGCCCGCTGATAACTTTTACGTTTCATATAATTGTACATGTAACAACAAGTTCTCATAATTATACAAAACTTGTTTTGTGTAACATAAGGGCTAAAACAGTTTTTTTGCGTGCTAGAAAATGAGTCATTGTGACAGACGAAACGGTGTTTGGCAGTCGCGTCTTCAAGGAGTCCTGGCTTTCTGAGAACGATGCCAATCCGAAGTCACAATATACCGGCATTCCCATGCATATTACATTGCCGCAGCGCCATATTTCCCTCTATAATATTTCCCCTATTATAGGTAATACAGTAAAAGCTCGTTAATTCGAACCGCAAGGGGAAGCCGCTTCAGTTCGAATTAATGAAAGTTCGAACTAACGAAAGTGAAGGAGAGCAACAGTACACTGCGATTTGGAAGCAGTAGGGCATGTCAGAAATTTGGCGTGTCAGAAAGTGATGGCGTGTGCTGCGGGCACACGCCATCTTCAAGTCGAAGCTCTGGGTCCGACTGTGCCACACCACCGATGTCCACCGAAACGAACGTTAGCCGAGGCTTAACACTATCACAATGATTCGCGACGGCCGATACCTCCTAAGCTGAAAACAGAGGTGCACAACCGATGAAGACTGCCGAGACAAAGACGCTGAACATGTGAAGGTGGCGAAGGCCCTGATTCGTTGGTTCTTGATTGCAAGCGCAGCTGCGACGTACTTGATTCGCTGTGTTTTGGCGCTTGCCGTGCCATCTCTGCACAACATTAGCAGCTGTACAAGATTCGCAAAGCCTCCGAGATTCACAACGGGCAAGAAGTCTTGGAGGTTACGTAGAACGGAGAGGCGGCAGCCGCCACTGCCTTCTGGCTGACCCCGCGTCGGTTAGATTTTTTTTCCGATTTTGCCTTCTCTCGCCGTTCTCTCCGTTTCGGAGGCAATACAGCCTTGTGTGTAGGCAGTAGGCGCTTTTCTCTGGCCGTGTGCCAGGTGAGCGTAGTTCGAATTATCCGTGAGGGAACCTTCTCGCGTTCGAATTAACGGACTTTTTCCTACATAGACTTCTGTGGAGCTTGGCCGGACCAAATCGTACAGTTCGAACTATCCATAAATTCGAATTATTGAAGTTCGAATTAACGAGCTTTCACTGTACAGTAAAAGCTCGTTAATTCGAACCGCAAGGGGAAGCCACTTCAGTTCGAATTAACGAAAGTTCGAACTAACGAAAGTGAAGGAGAGCAACAGTACACTGCGATTTGGAAGCAGTAGGGAATGTCAGAAATTTGGCGTGTCAGAAAGTGATGGCGTGTGCCGCGGGCACACGCCATCTTCAAGTCGAAGCTCCGGGTCCGACTGTGCCACACCACCGATGTCCACCGAAACGAACGTTAGCCGAGGCTTAACACCATCACAATGAATCGCGACAGCCGATATACTCCTAAGATGGAAACAGAGGTACACAACGGATGAAGACTGCCGAGACAAAGACGCCGAACATGTGAAGGTGGCGAAGGCCCTGATTCGTCGGTTCTTGAATGCAAGCGCAGCTGCGACGTACTTGATTCGCTGTGTTTTGGCGCTTGCTGTGCCATCTCCGCACAACATTAGCAGCTGTACAAGATTTGCAAAGCCTCCGAGATTCGCAACGGGCAAGAAGTCTCGGAGGTTACGTAGAACGGCGAGGCGGCAGCCGCCGCTGCCTTCTGGCTGACCCCGCGTCGGTTGGATTTTTTTCCGATTTTGCCTTCTCTCGCCGTTCTCTCCGTTTAGGAGGCAATACAGCTTTATGTGTAGGCAGTAGGCGCGTTTCTCTGGCCGTGTGCCAGGCGAGCGTAGTTCGAATTATCCGTGAGGGAACCTTCTCGCGTTCGAATTAACGGACTTTTTTATACATAGACTTCTGTGGAGCTTGGCCGGACCAAATCGTACAGTTCGAATTATCCATAAATTCGAATTATTGAAGTTCGAATTAACGAGCTTTCACTGTAAAGGGAGAAACTCAATGGCGGACACTTAAGACGCTACAGGCGTCGATAGCAGGCGACAAAACGCGGATGAACACATTTTCATGCGCTCTCTTTGCTCATTGTCCGAGGCGCCAGTAGCTTCCACAGAGCTGGAAAAAGCTTCTCATGCTGATTATTGTAATAGCGCCGTGTGCTTTTTTTATGCCAGCTGTGGTGGTACACTCTAAAACACCGTCCTATGTCATGGCTGCGACTACGCCTTTTTTTACGGCAGAAATCCGAGCAGATCATTGGCGCATGCGCACTAGTTTTGAACCTTGTATAATATATGGAATGTCACCTCTAGCCATTTAGAACATCTCGTGCAAGCAATGCACCGATCACAGACTCGAATGAAGTAGATAAAGAGAGTTAGCGCGAGAGTGAACTTGTTTTGTCTAGGGACGTTTGATAGCGTAAACTTCTGTGGCCTCCTGCACGCAGCTGCAAAAAGCAGCCGTTGGGTTGAGTTGGGTGGGAGGAAAGAGGGGGGGGGGGGGGGGGCATGAGTTTCTCACTATATTACTTAGAGGGTAATCTGGCGCTGATGCGTTGCGGTATGCATGGGAATGCCGGTATATCGTGACTTCAGATTGACATCGTTCTTGGAGGGCCAGCCAAGCACCGTTCCCTCTGTCGTAATGATTAATTTTCTACTAAAACAGCACGTAAAAAACTGTTTTAGCTTTATTATTACACAAAAGCATGTTTTGTTTAACAATGAGAACTTGTTATTGCATGTGCAATTATATGAAACGTAAAAAGTACCAGCGGGCCGCTAAAGTTGGAGGACAGACGACAAGATACGCGCTCGCTTGGAACAGTTTGTCGTCTGTTCTTGCTTTTCTTTTCTTGGTTATGCATTGTAGGTGAGTAAACTTCCCTGGTGGATGTAATATGCGTGAATGGAAACATTTTATGAAGATTTTACTTTAATAACGCGTTATTTGTGTAGCCATATCCAAGTTTTAGACGAAGCCTCTTACAGCACCAGCCATGCACAAGCTTCGCAGACACATATACCGTCATTCCCATGACGGCACAGCGCCCTTAGGAAACTCCCATAGACGGTGGCGCCAGATTTCCCTCTAGGCGTTATAGTGACAAACTCTATGGGGGGTAGGCGCGTGTATCAGAGAGGCGGGAAACACATGGCAACTGTTCTTGAACGGCTACTTTCTGCAGCTGCAGGCAGGCAGCGACAGAAGCTTATGCTAGCACAGTGTTCGCAGCAGCCGTCTCATGTCGTCCGTTCATCCATGTTCGCAGCAGCCGTTCGCCCATGTCGTAGACATGGACGGAAGCAGTTTCTGATTCTTTCCATTAAACAGCTAGCATATAAATCTCCAAAGTACTACGCTGAACAAAGCAGAATCCAAAATGTGATCTTGCAGCTAAGTTTGAGCAAGAACTGTGTAGCGGTAAGCGCAAATTTTTTTTTTTTTCGGACATATTAAGCGAAATATGCAGCTGCATATTTTCAGGACATTCAGCAACCAGCATATCCAGCATAACCCAGCCCTAACACAGCGTACAAACAGCGTCTACCCGTGGGCCAACAGCGGCGTATCCAAATCCATCAAATGTGCTACGGCGAGGCATCGCGCCTGTCACGGCGACACTATGGCGTGAATAATTGTAGGCGCCTCGATCAGTCCCGTCATTTTTTAAAATTGCGCTTTGACAGCTGCGCAATAAAAACGTCACGTGACCCCGCGTAGCAACGCGAGAGCGAGGCAACGGGCCTCGCGATAAAACGCCCAACGTATTTCCAAACAATCACCTTGAGGTTGCTCGCCTTCTTCGGGGAAAGCTTGATGATCTGGCGCTCGTCCTGTTCAAACGGCTCCCCGCACAGCGGGCAAGCGCCTCCGGAGCCGTTCTTTCGCAGGCTGCCTCGCTCGCATGTCTCACACAGGGCATGAGTACACGGCAGCAAGATGGTGTTCCTGGGGATCACTTGGCACAGGCAGCAGGCGTGCGGGTGCAGGAACTCCTCGGCGAACAGCGTCGGGCGCCAGTTGACACCGGCGATCTCGGCGTCCCGCAGACAACGCAGAACTCCTCGTCGCACATTCGGCATGGCGTTTCGACTCGTCGTTGAAGATGTTGTTGCTGTTTACCAGGGTGGCTGTGGCGCGTACCCACAGTCAGGGATTGGTTGAAGATCCACGGTGTGCAACAGCAACGACTTCTTCCTAGAACCGAGGTCTCATGCACAGTCTGCACGCGCACGGCGATGGCATCGACGATAATGATGATGGCAACGATACTGACGCTCTGTCGGAAACAGTGCAGGTAAACAGAAACCTGAAAGTTCAATTTCCTACATGGAGAAAGAGTTTGAACTCTTTTATTTCAGGTAGTAGCTGTTGCTGGCTCTTAACGGTTCCTGAACTGTCGCGCCTCAACTAGCTAACGAGACTCTCACGAACGCGCGAGTAGCTGGCGTCATCTCTCGAACAGGAGTATAACCAAGCGAAAAACATCTTGGAGCCTCCGAGACCATGGCGCCTAGTAACAGATCCCCGGAGAAGAGCGTCGGATGCTTGTTTACGCCGGTGACTTCGGCGTCGCCAGCGTGGCGCATACGAAGAACTCGTCGCACAGTGGGCATTGCGTTGCGGCCTTCGTTGAGAAGCGCAAGAAATGTCGTAGACGATGTGATTGAAGGAATATAAACTGGGGGTGTGTGAATGCTAGGAATTTGTGATACGATTCAAATAGTTTAAATTCGATAATTCGTTATTCTAATTGTATAAAAATCGTTTCTCTTCGAAATAAGGAACATCGCTGCATTTTGGACTCTAGATGGATAAGGCACGTTGTAAGAGTTCCAAATAATTCAGCTCCGGGGGAGCTACGGTTGGTGCACTGAAGCACCAGTTGCTGATAAAAGGCATGAAGTCGCTAGCTTATTGCTCAATAATTTTCAGACATTCGATAAGGAGAAGGCTTAGCGTTAGGCAGCTCACTGGACAAATTTATTATCTCAACGCAATCTCATCGCGTTCGCATCCTGTAAAACGAAGTGTGTTGGTGCAGTATTAGACTTGGCTTTTTCGACAAACGCACTACATCCACCTGGTGGCGTGCTGTTCCCCTGCTTACCGGGCTGCTATAACCTTTCAGTTTCATGTCCGGTTATGGAAGAACACTGGGCCGATGCCAGCCATGGGCGTCTTGCGCTGGAGTTTGAGGTATAGCATTGGCGCCTGGTGGCGTCGAGAAACGTTATCTGGGTAGTACCAGTTTGGGTAGCATTGAGCCCAGGCTGTGGCGACTGCTTCGCCTGTCTTGAAGCTTGCTTGATTATCTGTGTTGCTAAAATTCGGTCTTTTGCACCTACTGTCCCGACGGCAACACAACACAGCAAGTAGAAAAAATGAGAGATGCAGTATATAACTTTCAGGTCAAGTCCAACATCTCACTTCAGATAACCGCTATTAAATGGCGGACCGACATAGCAGCAGGCACAGCTGGTGAATCACGATTCGAGACCCGGCCACAGTGACAATTAAAGGGCCCCTGAAACGGTTCTGACAAATTTTGTAGACGCGTAGGGTACAGCCTAAGTAGAACAATCGCACCACAATTTAAGTGAAGCGTTACGTATTAATGGAGCTACACGGGATTAAAAGTTACCCTCCTCCCTAGCCATGCTTTTCCTCCTCAATGCGTACGCCGAGCGGTCGGGGCTAAGCTCCACCTTCACTGGTTCTGCGTCCCGATGCGACGTCACATAGTCCACTTCCGGTTGGTTTGGAGCACGCCCCCGCCCACGCGAAACCTCCCCGCTGGCTGCTCGGCCGTCGGCCCCAAGCGAGAGCTATCGAAGCAGCGTGCGTTGCGAGCATTCTGTCGTAGCGCCGAACGTGTCTGGTATTCCTGTAATGACACACTAGCTGAACGTTTCGACGTAACGGCGGAGGCATGAACTCAAACTGATGAAGGAACTTTAGCGTAGACGTACGTGAGCTGCCTGATCGGTCTCCACAGTCCAGCCACCCGTTGGCGCAGAGCTTAACCAGCCAAAGAAAGAGCTAATATTGCTCTAACAAAGTGTAGAGGATTTTAAAGATTTACAAAACAACGTGTTAACGATTACACTCCTGCGAAAAATTTACACCAGCAGCAAAGAATACATTTTGTTTCTGCTACTGTGTGTGGTTGAGCTCTATGCCACCAGGTGGCTGCACCGTGCGCACCATTCACATTTGCGCTTTTGTTCATCCTCTGAAACGACACGCAAGGGGACATGGCCTGCCTGTGTCCCTTTGCGCTTGCGTCTACCCTAATACAGTAAAAGCTCGTTAATTCGAACTGCAAGGGGAAACCGCTTCAATTCGAATTAACGAAAGTTCGAACTAACGAAAGTGAAGGAGAGCAACAGTACACTGCGATTTGGAAGCAGTAGGGCATGTCAGAAATTTGGCGTGTCAGAAAGTAATGGCGTGTGCCGCGGGCACACGCCATCTTCAAGTCGAAGCTCTGGGTCCGACTGTGCCACACCACCGATGTCCACCGAAACGAACGTTAGCCGAGGCTTAACACTATCACAATGAATCGCGACGGCCGATACCTCCTAAGCTGAAAACAGACGTGCACAACCGATGAAGACTGCCGAGACAAAGACGCCGAACATGTGATGGTGGCGAAGGCCCCGATTCGTTGGTTCTTGATTGCAAGCGCAGCTGCAACGCCCTTGATTCGCTGTGTTTTGGTGCTTGCCGCGCCATCTCCGCACAACTTAGCAGCTGCGCAAGATTTGCAAAGCCTCCGAGATCCGCAACGGAAAAGAAGTTTCAGAGGTTACGTAGAGCGGAGAGGTGGCAGCCGCCGCTGCCTTCTGGCTGACCCCGCGCCGGTTAAGATTTTTTCCGATTTTGCCTTCTCTCGCCGTTGTCTCCATTCCGAAGGCGATGTAGCCTTGTGTGTAGGCAGTAGGCGCGTTTCTCTGGCCGTGTGCCAGGCGAGCGTAGTTCGAATTATCCGTGAGGGAACCTTCTCGCGTTCGAATTAACGGACTTTTTTATACATAGACTTCTGTGGAGCTTGACCAGACCAAATCGTACAGTTCGAATTATCCATAAATTCGAATTATTGAAGTTCGAATTAACGAGCTTTCACTGTAATCTTCCGGTGTAAAGTGACGGCCGCAATCGCGAAAATCCTGGCCCCGATCAGATAGCGGCCGTCCGACGCGCTGCAGCCAGTCCACTTATCTACTGGCTTGCAGAGGGACACGATGCCGCAGGTTGACATTTTGCCAGTCGCTACGCTTGCAGACCGCAACGCAACAAAGTCGAATCATAACGCTCGCGAAAAGACAGACCGACACTGACGGTGGAGCTCTCGTCAAAGACGGAGCACGTTGTAACACACGCAGACGACACTTGCTGTGTGCCGGAAGTGCTTAAAGGGACACTAAAGTGAAAAACGATTTCTTCTGCATCAGTAAATTACCGTCCTACAACACCAAAAACACCGCTCTTTCAACGATAAGACGTTTGGTAAGCCAGAAAAAGCGCAAGAACGAAATACGGCTGGCGACGCCTACTTAAGTTTCCGCACCTGGGGTCTATGACGTCTCGGATTTTGATGGCTTATTCTGGGGCGTACTAACTATATATAGCAGCACAGATTGACTACATCGTGTTCTAAAGGAACCAGATATTAAACATGGCAAGTTTCGGGAACCTTTATTCAGCGAACGCGGCCCAAATACGAAAACATACTTTGGTATCCCTGACGTCACGCTGACGTACCAGCGCTGGGGTTTCGGCGCGAAATTCAAATACTGATACTTGGACCTTCATTTTCTCATCTAATAATCGAACTATTTTTTTGAAATGACTGCCTGCAGGGTTCTCAAACAACGCTTCGTTAGTCTAAACTGATTTATTGTTTCGCTTTAGTGTCCCTTTGAGTGTACTGAAAAATTCTTCTTGTGCATTCTCTTTATGTTACTTTCTTTTTATCAGAACAAATTAACTAACAGTCCAGCTATTACGCACGTGATTTGTTCACAGTTGGAAAAATTATCGATCACGCGCCCTGGTCAGCCAATCGGATAGCTCGCTCCACTGACGTCATATGGGTGCTTTCCGTCATATGGGTAGGAGCGGCTTAAAATTCTGCCGAGCAGTGTGCTGCGATCGCCAGCGATGTGCATTCTTAAAACCTTATAGCAAATTACACGCTTTACGCGGAGCACTTAGATGTGCCAATTAATGATCAGCAGAACCTACTCTAACGACTCAGTAGGTTTGTAGAAAATCGTCAAAATCGTTTCAGAGTCCCTTTGTCAACAATTCGATCGGTGTGAAGTGGTGAAGTGATCAGGTATGTGCAAATGACCACAGATGGTCGGGCTGATTCGATGACAATTCACTACCCCACTACGAGCAACACAGGTTAGAGAGTTAAACGTGCTCATCCTTGACCTCAAGCCAGCACGTTGAGGCAGCGCAGCAAGGTAGCATTGATTACAGCACATCGACGTTCGAGCGCTGACATTAGAAGCTACATCACGCGAGCAGCGCACGAGCTCGCGCTGCAGCGCGATTCGCACGAACGTGACTGCGAGCTCATATGCATTGCATCAGTTATTTATCAGTTGCTAAGGAGACAGATGGCCGCTATTACAGCGCAGGCATAACTACTTGTCTAGAGGCATGTAGTCAACAAAGCAGGAAGCCCGCCGTTTCGCGGCATGTCGACAGACCGGTACCGCTGCCGTCGCGGCGCGTACCGTCGTGCGCTCGAGCAGTTCCGTACACATGGTGTCTGCTTATTGCTGCCGTGAAATCATTTGTAGCAAGCATTTCCTCGCGTTTGTGCGCCTAAATCTAGCAGCGTGCAAATCTTACCTGAAATACAACTTCGTACGCGACTCTCTTTACTTGCGATTGACACCGCGCTAAAACTTCGCCGCTTATTTCTTGAACGGCGTACACGTATTCGCCGTTTCATAATTTCTTGCCTTTACGCCGCTTGCCACCCCTGATGAAATCTTCGGCGCCCGATATTGGCCGCAAGCTGTGGTACAACACAACCGAAAGTGGCGAGTCCATATTGCAAACCTGCTTTCCGAAGCAGACGACCGAGCTTGGTACTACGCAGTTCAAAACAGAGCGCCCTTTTTAGCACCATTTTCGCAGCGCCCCCTGGGCAAAGCGGGAGCCCCATTGCCCCGATCATTTGCACCGACTGGACAAAGCGTTCAGCTCGTGTTCAGGTCCCCCTTAGGATTTGCCGATACCAGGATGCACTGCTATATACATCGACTGACACTGGCATAAACACGGCAACCTATTGACACCTGCACTTCTTTATCGGGTGACACTTGTTTATTGGGTCTAACAAATATTAATGTTATCGCTCAGCGCAGGACGCGCCTGCATGTGCCGGAAGTATCTCGAATGTTATCGATGGTTCTATCCGCTGTCTGTTCTCAGCGAACCTTGTGTAAACTGACTGCATGCGCGCGAGACGCAGATTATGTAGTACTGTCTGGAAGACACGCGGGTACCAGCGATTATTACTCTGGAACCTTCGATGACTCACGTATAAAAGCCGACGTGCTTTGCCCGCTGGTTAGATTTTCGACGATCGCCGAACGTGTTCGCCGCTATCGTTATTCTTTGACTGTAGCCTGTGTTCGAGGGCACAGGTTCGCCCAATAGCAAGTTAGTTTCGTCATTCGCAGTCCTGCTTTTTTTAAAATCGTAACTCCCACATGAATATATACTACGTGACATCTGGTGGAGGTGCTTTTGCGTTCGTGCACCGGAAGAACCCGTCGAATCCACACACCGAAGACAACAAAAGAGTCGGCATGGACCATCGGGCAAGCCGCAGGCTACAAAACCTGCCCAGGGAACATGGACTTCTGCCTGAGACGACCGGAAAGATCGTGGCCAACTCAACAATCACCCTGGCAGCCTCAACGCCGTCCATCGTGCTGCAACAGCCCAAGGAGCCGCCGAACTTCAACAGATCATCGTTTGAAGGCCTCAACAACTGCTGGAAACATATGTAACGGTCGCTACATTTAACAACTGGAACAATGTCGACAAGCTGTGCCATGTCTTCTTCTCATTGGAAGATGCCGCCAGGACGTGGTTAGAGGATCGAGAAACCACATTAACAACGTGGAACCTATTTCGCCGCGACTTCCTACAGACCACCACGAGAGTCGTGCGCAAAGAGCGAGCGCAAGCTCTGCTGGAAACCCGAGGGCAACTGCCCAATCAGACCATTGCCACCTTCGCGGAAGAGATGACCAGTCTTTTACGACACGCCCTACCGGAAATGTCCGAGGACAAAAAGTCAACTTTCTCATACCGGGGCTAAACCAACAACCTTTCGCCGGACTGATCCGCAAGGCCCCGAAGACGGTAGCTGAGTTTTTGGCAGAGGGAACGATGATTGGGAAGATGCTGGAAATAAGCACCCGCCATTACAACCGCCAAATGTTTTCGCCGAAGAGCGAAGTTCAAGCACTAGGCTCCGACGAGATCCGAGAGACCATTACAACTGTCGTACGCGAAGAACTGCGCATGCTGTTCCTTTCGACGCAGCCTCAAGTAGCGTTCATTGCTGACAACGTCCGAGAGGAGATCAGCAGACACTTGGAATCCCCGAATCACCGCGGCCGCAACCGGAAGCGATGACCTACGCCGACGTAGCCCGCCGTCACGGGCTGCCTCCGTGCCAGCGCCCGGTAACGCCGCAGTTCCGTCGTTCGGCGCCGCAGCCGCCAGCTGGCCCTCCCGTCGCGCAGCACATCTACCTAAAGAATAAAGATGCATGACGCGCTCCATACCACCGCCCGCTCTGCTACCACTGTGGAGAAGCGGGTCACGTCTACTGCGCCGGTGCCCATACCGCGACTTGGAACTGTGAGGCTTCGCCGTCAACGCGCCACGTCCACAGTTTGGCAAATGGCCTCGTGGTATCGACAACTACATCGCCGCAACACAGTGAAGACCCCGGAAATCTTCGCGTTCACCGTCACCAGGATGTTACCTGTCGCCAAAGCGCCGACTGTACCCTGGACAAGCCCGTGGCCCATATCCGGAAAACTAAAAGCACCAATCGATGGAGGTGTGGTTGCTGTACGTCGAAATACCGAAGGTCCCCCGCCGACGACGACGACGACGCTTCAAGATACATCTCGACGACGTAGGTACGACAGGCCGCCATCGCCACGAAGCCTCGAAGCTAAGGATACGCCAACAAAAGAAGACCTGACGACGAGGCGTACCAGCTACAGAACAGCGCGATGTAACCGTGATGCGATGACACGACCCAATTGCAATGCAAGACGAAGAACCACCAGCCTCGACGTGCTTCTCGACGGGCACACCGTCACCGCTCTAGTACATCGTCATCAGTAGACCCTTCGCCACCAAGCTAAAGAAAGTCAAGACTGCCTAGAACGGCCCTCATATCAGCTGGAGGATACCTTATAACGCCGAGTGGAAGGTGCACAGCAAGAGTTAGTCCATGACCGGACTTACACTGCGACGTTCGTTATCCCTCAAGAGTGCTCACGGGGCTTAATTATCGGCATGAACTTTCTGGATCGACACGCAGTCATTGACCTAAAGTCGAAGTTGATAAAGCTGTCCACACACCAAGCGATTCAACCGGAGAGGACTTCCAGTCAGCATGCCTTGAGTGTACTTGAAGACGAAGTCAGCATTCCACCTCGCTCCAGCACTGTCATTTCCGTCGGCACCGAAACGCCTGCCCACGTAGAAAGCGTCATCGAGGGAGATCAGCGTCTACTGCTCGACCGTGAAATTTGTTCGCAAGAGGGATCGCTCGACTGCAGGGAGAAAAAAACGAGAGACGCTGACGAACTTCAGCCAGGAGTTCAAAGCACATCAACAAGGGCACGAAGATCGCTAGCATAGAAGAAATTGCGGAACCAGCAATGCATTTATCCTCTTACATTCAGTCGGTTCTACCTCGGTAGTCAAAGTTCGGGAACCAATCTTCGACATAAATCCAAGTCTTCCCGTGAGTAAGCCGCAACAGTTTAAAAGTCTTGTCCGACGATACAATGACTGCTTTTCGGCGCCATCGAAAATTCGACAAACACCAGTTGCAAAGCATGGCATAATACTGAAGAGTGAACTCGACCACTCCGTCAAAGCCCTAAGTTTCGATGTAGAATGTGAAGCTATAAGGCAACAACTCGACGAAATACTGCGCGACGACATCATCCAGCCGTTGAAAAGCCCGTGGGCATCACCTGTAGTCTTGGTGAAGGAAAAGGCCGGAACCTTACGCTTCTGCTTCAATTATCGTCGACTGAACAGGATCACCAAGAAGGACGTATATTCCCTGCAACGAATAAACTGTGCATTGAAGAGGCTCTGCAGCACTAAATACTTCTCGTCGATGGACCTCATGACTGCCTGGCTTCTGGCGAATAGAAGTCAACGAGTGATCGTGAAAAGACTACCTTGATCACGTCACACCGCCTCTATGAGTTCAAAGTCATGCCATTCAGGCTGTGTTCGGCACCTGCAACGTTCCAGCGCGTAATGGACGCGGTGTTAGCGGGATTGAAGTGGCAGACCTGCCTTGTTTACTTGCGTGACATAGTCGTCTTCGTCGGAAATTTCGAAGATCACCTTAGGAGGCTTGCGAGAGTACTAGAGGTCATCAAGTCATCAGGGCTCAACCTGAAGCCGGAAAAGTGCCCCTTCGCTTACGATGAGCTTCTGTTCCTTCACCACGTCATCAGCAAATCTGGAGTTCACCCCAACCCACAGAAGACAGCTGCCGTCGCAAAGCCCATCGACAAGAAGGCAGTGCGTAGATTCCTTGGCATGTGTGCCGACTGTAGGCTCTTTGTCAAGGATTTTTCGCGCATCGCTGAGCCGCTGACACATCTAACTAAATGTGATGTCGCGTTCAAGTGGGAAACGCCGCAGGGCGTTGCATTTCAAAAGCTCAAATAGCGCATGCAGTCGCGACCAGTACTTGTGCACTTTGACAAAGACGCGGATACATAAATCCACACTGACGCGAGTAGCTTAGGCCTCGGTGCCGTTCTCCAGAAAAAAGACGGACTTTAACAGGTTATAGCTTACGCTAGCCGTTCGCTGTCAAAAGCGGTAGGCACTTATTTTACGACCGAAAAAGAATAGCTCGCGATTATTTGCGCTTCAAGAAAATTCCGCACTTACCTATGCGGCAGACCGTGCAAAGTCGTCAGCGACTGTCAGGCGTTGTGTTGGCTAGAGAATTTAAAGGACCCTCAGGACGCCTGGCGTGGTGGAGCCTCAGACTGCAAGAATATGACATCACTGTAATTTACAAGTCCGGACGACAACACTCTGATGCCAGCTGCCTGTCTCGCGCTCCCGTGGACCCACCGCCTCAATATGACAAAGACGAGGACGCCATTTTAGGTAAAATAAGTGCAGGCGACTTTGCTGAGCAGCAGCGAGTGGACCCTGAGCTCAGAAGCCTTGCTGAGTATACTTGCAAGGCCAGACCGACTTTGTCCCAAGGCGCGAATTGTCTGCGTTTTTCTTACGAAACCACGTCCTGGTGAAGTACTTTTCGCCAGCTCCACTCAAACTACCTTCTCGTTGTGCCCGCAGCACTCCAGTCAGAAGTCTTGCAGGCCCGCCACGATGACAAGACAGCCGGGCACCTAGCGTTTTCCCGTACGCTCGCTAGAATACAAGAGAAGCGCTATGGGCCGCACCTGGCCGCCGACGTCTCCCGCTACGTGAAGCCATGTCGAGATTGTCAGCGACGTAAGACAACACCGACAAGGCCAGCGGGTTTACTACAGCCGATTGAGCCTCCTTGCCGACCGTTTAAGCAGATCGGGATGGATTTGTTAGGACCCTCAACGACGTCCACATCTAGAAACAAGTGGATCATCGTGGCCACCGATTAGCTTACGCGCTATGCCCAAACGAAAGCCCTGCCCGAAGGAAGTGCAGCGGAAGCAGCCAAATTTTTAGTCGACAACATCCTGCTGCGATGTGGCGGCCAGAAGTCTTCGTTACTGACACAGGAACGGCTTTTACAGCTGAGCTTACTCTAGCCATCCTGCAGTATAGCCGGACAAGTCGCCGGAGGACTACTGCCTACCACCCGCGGACGAATGGCCTAACGGAATGACTTGACAAGATCCTCGCCGACGTGCTTGCAATGTTCGTCGACGTCGAACACAAAACGTGGGATGCCATCCTGCAGTAAGTAACTTTCGCTTACAACGCAACGGTGCAAGGAACAACACAGATCCCGCAGTTCAAGCTGGTTTACGGCAGCAACCCTACGGCGATTCTCGACGGCACGCTGCCGTACGTCACAGACGAAGAGAGTCTCGATCTCGCCGCCTATCTCGGGCGCACCGAAGAAGCCCGAGAGCTCGCCCACCTGCCTATCAGGGAGCACCAGAGCATCCACAGCCGACACTGCGAATCTTCGACGACGCCACGTCGAGTAGTCCAGTACCAGACCGGCGATCGTGTTTTGGTTTGTACCAATACGCCGACGAGGATTTAGCGAGAAACTGTTACGCCGCTATTTCGGACCCTACAAGATCATCCGACGCATTCTCGCACTGGCATTTTGCAATCACAGCGGCGCCGCGCACGACCTGAAGTCATCTACGTGGTGCGCCTTAAGCCTTTCTTGGCTCGCTGAGGAACTTAGGGACTTGGTTTCCTCGTTATTTTGTTTGTTGATGCTTCTTAAAGCAAGGCGGGGGGGGGATAAAGGGGACACATGTACTTGTTTATCTTTATCCGATGACCGCGTTTCAACATCTTACAAAAGTAATCGCTCAACGCAGGAAGCGCCTGCATGTATCCGAAGTTTCTCGAATGTTATCCGCTGTCTGTTGTCACCAAGCCTTGTGTGATCTAGCTGCATCTACGCACGATGCGAATTGCGTAGTACTATGGTAGTACTTCCTGCAAGACACGCAGGCACCAGCGATTATACTCTGGAATCTTCATTACATTATGGGGTTTTACGTGCCAAAACCACTTTCTGATTATGAGGCCTCTGGAATCTTCGACAAGATCGATTCAAATAGGTCGCGAAGCTTCGGGCGAAAAGCGGTTCAGTACATATTGTCACCGACATCAGCACGGGGGGTTATGGGAGCAGCGATTGAAGCGCGACTATGTTTGGAGGGAACAAACATTGGTAAAGAAAAACGCGTTTTTTTAATTCAAACGAGACACAGTTAGATTCATTCAACGAAAATAAAATTCGTAGTCAATTTTATATATTCGTGACGAGTTAATAAAACGCAAGTTTAATTTTTTTTATTATTTATAAATGCATTTCTTTTCAGCGCCCATCGCTACAGGGGGCGTTGACGCCACTATCACTCGCAATGCAATGCACGTCTTGAAATGGGCAGAAAGGCGCACTCGTATCACCTGTTTTAACACGCCCCCCTCACCGTTTGTGCTTTCTTGCTTGTCGAAGTTTGTCTGAATTTGGTGACGCGGGTAGCTTCATTGCTTCTTAATCTGTTCAGTCAAAAGTAGGGAGTTACGACCGCAAGATAATTGTGTAGTTGTTTTCGTGCGACTACGCTGGCCGACGGGCTTGGCATCCGACAATAGGATCAGCACTCTACACCTAAAGCTCTCGTCGGCCTCCAAAGAAAGTATGTTCTGTGCAGGGATGCGATTTCGACAACCATACGGCTGGCCTTTTCCTGCATCGCTTTCCACGCTGAAAGCTCGAAACGCCCATCAAGTCGAATGGCGGGGCATTTGAATATATTGCTCCAAAGGATGAACAACAAAACAAATTTCGCGCCTTCAAAAACAAAATGACGTCACTTCTGCTTTTAACGGACATGGCGTCACATTATTTTTTTTTCCGCCGGAAGTGTTCCCACCACATACAGATGGCGCTAAGCCCCATGGACCACCGATGGATCGCCATGTTTTGGACGGATGGTCTCCTATGGAAGCTTCGCTACCAGGTATATTTACCTTGTCTTCGACGACCCATGTGTAAAGGCCGACGCGCATGACCCGCTGTTCAGATTTTCGACGATCGCCGACTATGTTCGCCGCTATCGTTGTTCTTTGAGTGTGGCCGGTTTATGAGGGCACAGGTTCTCCCATGAAGCACTCGTTTCATCATTCGCAGTTCTGCTGTTTTCTTCACCATCGCTACTGCGTGCCAATATGAAAGAAATTGGACGCCACGATTATCCTGACTGTTGTGTCTGTTCTAACCCCAAGACTATATTCACAATGGGCTCTGCGTGTGTCCTCAGTATGCGACAGAGCGGAACGCACTTCCAGAGGAACTATTCCAGGAGCCAATTACACCTGAGGTGTCCCTATCCCCCTGAGTAATGCCAGATATGGGTCACATGCTTTGGCAAACAGCTTCTTCACCGTCCGCACCATCCTTTCAGCCTCTCCATTTGATTGAGCATCGTAGCCAGCTGTGGAAGAAAACGACGACGAACTCGCGAGCAGTGGCACGAGCGCGTCTCTGTGACTACGTGACCTGTGCAATCTGGCACGTTCTAGGCATAATAGAGTTTCATACAATAATTAGTACAGAGAACCCTAGCGCTAGTGTCTACAGGAGGTCCAGCGGGGGCGGTTGCACCAGCGTGGCAGTTATGGGAAGCACATGGATTTGCCGAAAATTCGTCCTTCTGGCCTCAGGCGGCTTTGTGAACTCGTCATTTTCAACAATGTTGTGCGTAATCAACAATAAACATTATTCAAATTGTCCGACGGCAGGATTCGAACACAGGACCTCTAGCACAGAAGCCTGATATTGAAACTATTAAGCTACGGGCGCATTCTTTTCTTCCTTTCATGGTATTTATTGCAGTAGCATTCAACCTGACATACGCCAGTTCTGCAGATTCAGAGAACGGAGGGCACAGTGAAAGTCACACACAGAAAAGGCGGCGTTCATACTGTACGTAGAAACGTTGGGTTCACTTTAGAAGAGTGGTTTAAGGATAAGCACCTTACCAAAACAGGATGCATGCATCGACAAGCGACGTGAAATGCCCTTATGAATTTCACGCGGGCATGCCAAAGCCTTGAGACACTTGGCGCGTTTCGATCTGGCCACCTCGACAAGCTCAATCGTTGCGATTAGTAGCGATTGTGGATGTTCGCAGCGTGTTCTCCACTTCGAAGAGCATAGATTTCTCTGAAATTCACGGCAATGAAGGCGTATAAAGCCTAATGTGCAAAGCCACAAGAACGTCTGAAAACACAAGCACGAAGATCAGGCAAATCCATGTACTTCCCGTCATTCCCATGGTGGGTCAGCGACTCCAGCGTCAGAGTTCCCTCTAGTATATTGTACGAAACTCTGTGCTAGGCACACCTTTAGTAATCCAGAACTGTGGAGCATCCGTGGCGTCGGATCGAAATGTCATGAGTGCAACTTAACAGCTCGGTGTTGCGAACATGTTTATTCGTTTCACGATTCCTTTCGCGGTCGTTCTCGCAATTATACCAAACACACCAGTGCAGGACCACTCAACACCATGCCGTATACTGCGAAATGCTTAGGCATCATTCAGAGAACTCCCTGGGGAGATTCTACGTAAACGATTTGCCAAAACTGAAGTTATGGACGAAACGGGAGCACGTCATACAAATAGTCCGATGCAAAAAAAAAAAGATTATACGCGTGCACAAGGGCTCTTTGCCAGCAAAAAAAAAAAGAAAACATCCACAGACTTGTAAAACGAAGAATTACTCCCATTTAACAGTCCCGCATTTGCCAACGCCGTAGCCGTGCCCGCAATATCTACTCCGAGGCGATTCTTCTGTGGTAAAGGCTATTGTATACGAACAATATATTTCGTCTTTATGGCGGAACTATGACGACATGCGGCTCCTACTTGAGAGGACGGAACTTAGCGACGGGGAATGTAGTCCTAAGTTCTCGGTTGGAAAACGGCCTTGTAGTGAAGCCGACTTGCAGTATTTTGTATATTTTCCTTTCTGGTTTAAATGTACAGAATGAGCAGGAAATTAATGTTGCAAATGCTGCCCCGAGTGTTGCACCCCGGCTACGGCCCCTTGATTGTTGCCTCCTCCTTTGCACAATAGATTGCTTCATCAGACCTTAGACAAACTGGACAAGCGCCCAATGACAGAAAACAAGATCCTTGGAACCTGGCCTACGCGAACATCAGCGCGATCGGCTATGAAGGCGCTGCTGCGATACTTGAAAGACACGGGACCTTCTGACAACTTGTGACTGTACACTGTGTGACGTAGGACTGTACGTTGACACTGCGTAACACTAGGAACGCCTGTGCGGGCTGCGTGACAGTGCCCACAGAAATAGTTCGTGTGTACGTGCGTGTGTGTGTCTAGGTTTTTTTTTCCTTTTTTTTCTTATCCTTCTTTTTTTCTCACCTATTGCATCCCCTTGCCCCTCCCCCAGTACAGGGTAGCCAACCGGAGATAATCTCTGGTTAACCTCCCTGTCTTTCCTTTGCCGTTCTCTCTCTCTCTCTCTCTCTCTCAACAGCCTCAGAAAGGACGTACAACAAACCCGTTATGACGATTTCTTTGTTGTTTTCTTCGAGGGTGGTCCCAATAGACCTGACGTCCCAGTCTTCTATGCGCGTTGTGAAACAGTGAGACATGCATGATTTTTTGCACAGCATGTTTATTCTTGCACAAGTGTGGCACATATCACATGTGACACGGCTTAAGAATAAAAAGGGACAGGAATTAGTACAGTGTGTGCTTTCAGTTTTTCCCTGCAAAGTTCATATCGAGTGCTTATTGAAAAATTCTCGCACAAAATTACAAAAAAGAGAGAGACCGTCGTGAGGAGATAGATCAGTCATTTTCAACTCTTGCGAAAACGCGCACGTCTGCGAGAAGACATTGTGATGTCGTAACAAAAATATCAATCCACAGATTGCATTATAAAAAGGGAAAAAAATCCAAGTTACTCGATAGTGCATATGATGTAGGTTGAGTCAAAATGTGGCATCTTTGTGCAGCAGCAACAAATCTACAGGACGCGTCCAGAAATTTGGCACTGTCAAAAACCCAGCACTCAGGCTCGCGCTCGCGCTGTAGCGCGTTTTAGGTGAGCTACATCGCACAGTGACTAGGGAAAAATTGCAGTGCACGTTTCACGGTGGCGTTAAAGCCAATGGCTCAAATGGTGTGTCGTCGTGTTTTGTTGCATTCATGGGCGATTCGAACACTTTCCCTTTGCCATTTCTCGCAGGTCCGTTTCATCATCATCAGCAGCAGCCTGGTTAAGCCCACTGCAGGGTAAAGGCCTCTCCCATACTTCTCCAACAACTTCGGTCATGTACTAATTGTGGCCATGTCGTCCCTGCAAACTTCTTATTCTCATCCGCCCGCCTAACTTTCTGCCGCCCCCTGCTACGCTTCCCTTCCCTTGGGATCCAGTCCGTAACCCTTAATGACCATCGGTTATCTTCCCTCCTCATTACATGTCCTGCCCATGCCCATTTCTTTTTCTTGATTTCAACTAAGATGTCATTAACTCGCGTTTGTTCCCTCACCCAATCTGCTCTTTTCTTATCCCTTAACGTTACACCTATCATTCTTCTTTCCATAGCTCGTTGCGTCGTCCTCAATTTGAGTAGAACCCTTTTCGTAAGCCTCCAGGTTTCTGCCCCATAGGTGAGTACTGGTAAGACACAGCTATTATATACTTTTCTCTTGAGGTATAATGGCAACCTGCTGTTCATGATCATGAACAGTCCGTTTCATCGCATCAGAAATCAAACACATCTGTTCCGCACCATCCAAAGGGGCACCATTAGGTCAATCGTAGTGCGTAGGCAGGACCTCTCTCCAGCGTGACCTCTTCTGTGCTCCATTTTCCGTGCAGTTTAAAGTGATATTAAAGACAAGCATTATGATGGAGTGCTGGAATAGCATCACTGCGTAACACATTAGGGCATTTTGTTTTCAGACGAACAGAAAAAAAAATAATGGAGATCGAACTTCCAATTCCTCAATTTGACGCCCAAACTACAGCTCTGATGACGACGGTGTGACGTCACGAACTGCAGTGTGTTTAGGCGAGTGCTATCCGCCGTTATGCCGGAAATGCCTACAAGAGCAGTCTCTTTAGAGACATTCGTTACTTTCGACCGCAGTGCAATCTTTCTCTGTTAACAATCAGAGGCCTGATGCGCGCGCTTTCGAGGTGGTCTCGCCAATTTTCTTTTCTTTGGCGCCAATTCTGGCTATGCGAAGCCTCCGCTTACAGCATCGATGGCATTATATTATTTATTATTCTAGAGGAGGGCCACACCAATCTATTATAACAATATATACCTCCAGTGTTCCTTTAAAGGAAAGAAAATCGGCTCCGGCTATTGGCCTATCAAAAGCCACAAGTGTTCAAAAACTTCGATGTGGAGCAGGTCGGGTTCTGTGCGCCAGTGGCCGAAGTTCTTGCCGCAGACCGTTGTCGGGTGTGCCTCACCAAGCAAACTTCTTATTCGAAAATTTGCGCTTAAGCACGGTTCAACTGGCGCACTCACCCATTGATTCAGTGTGGTTAAATACGCCTATCTGTCCAAACCCTTTGAAAGGTAACCTATAGTACGCCACGGACAACTAAGACGAAAAGTTGAGCTTCTTCAAGACGGTTTTAAGTAGGATAGGCACACTTGCAACTTATCTTACAACACCACAGAGCTGTGCAATCGTGAATTCAAATGAAAAGAGAGAGAAAACTTTGCGTATTTACACCAACTACGCTCCAGCAACTCACCAGCCGCTAAACAAGCACTACAGGCAAACAGTGTCGCGCGATCACAGAACAATTTGCATTTTTATCTTTCTTCGCAACCGAGCTGGCCCCGCAAGAGTTAAAGGTACACGCTCGCGGAGCTTCTGCCACACAGGTGCAGTGCTAACGACCACGCTTCAGCATGGGGCCCTACAACGAAACACAGTCAGGCTGCATGGGACCACGTGATATGATTGGACAGCTTAAGCGCGCAACTACAACATCATCGACTCTTACCGAGCGCTCTGGGCGCAAAAGTCGGGCACAAAACATTCGCTCAACGAGATGTGAGCACAGTGAATACACATTGGCAGTGCGATGAGCGTCACAACAAGGGTCTGTGGGCAAAGTGGCTTTGCTTCTGGACACTCCGGTGTCTATGTGCTCGCCGCTCCTCAAAGGTCACGCAGCTGAAATCGGAGTTCTTCAATCGTACCAGTTCTGAAACGTCCGTTAATGCACGAGCACTTTTTCTTGAGGGGTTAATAGTCCACGTCGCACCCTTCAACCATGGATCTCGCAGAATAACGAAAACCAAATTCGGAGTTCATGTTTTCGCGTTCGACAGGCGCAGGAACAAACTTCATGGGCCGCAGATGGGTCATAGATGTCATGTTTTGGATAATACATACAGATACTGGAAATATTTTTTAACTATCTTGCGCTTACCGCTGCATTCTTCTTGCTCATATATCGCAGAAATATGGCATTTTCGAGTCTACCTCATTCAATGTAACATTTGGCATGGTTACGAGACTGATATTTAAGGAAAAAATGGAAAGTTGCCTTCGTGTATGGGAATGCAAGCTGGTTCTAAGATGGCACCAGCATAAACTTGTGCCGCCGCCTTTCGGCAGCCGCAGAAAGCCGCCGTTCACGGAGGATTGTCACGTGCAACCCGCTAGTCTGGAACCCGCGGCACTTTCTGGCTGCTTTCTGCAGCTGCCATCAGGCGGCGGCACAAGTTTATAATAGCGCCATTTAGGCAGCAGCTTGCATTCCCATAAACGAAGAAAACTTTCCTTTGTTTTCCTTATGAACAAGGAACTGACTGTGCTAATTTTACATTGAACGACGTAGACTCCGAAATGCCATCTTTCAGCGAAATCTGAGCATGGACAATGCAGCAGTTCGCGAAAAATCTCGCACAAAATCTTGTGCAAAAGCGTGCACATTTTAAGCGAAATGTGCACGTCCCTGTCTCGTTTGATACGGCACCATGGGCAAAACACTAAATCTTGTCGTCACCAATCAGTTGCTAAAATGTGCACAAACTTGCTTATCTCGACAGGGAAAAAAACGCTAGATGTCTATTTGGCTTCGCTTGCAGCATGTGCCGAGATATTATGCTGATGTTCTCGAAAAAGTGGCGCTTTGTAGTTAGCTTTACTGTCCGTAGGCGACGCGACAATGAGCGGGTACCCAAAGCTGCTCGTCAATCACTGCGTCCGGGATACGAAACATGGGGCTTATAGGGAGTTTAGTAACTGGTGTGATTGTAGAGCCCTGAGTGAAGCCACGCAAATGGTTTGAATGAGCTTTGAACAGACGTAGTGGTTGTCATCGAACGTATGTTCCGGTGTGGCTGCTGTTTTCCGTGTAGGGTCTGACAAATGCAAGACAAATGCAAGTTCCTTATTATAAACACGCTGCTTTCACTTTGCATGACGCTTTCTCATTGGCTCACGACCTCTGACATCGTGCCCAAAGCATCACGGCCGGCCAACTTCGAAGTCATCCATCGCAATAAGATAAAACTGGCGCCATAAAACCGGCAGTGACTTTTCGGACTGATGACAAACACGAAGAAGTGGCTCACAGCAAGCGTGATTATTCTTATAAAAACATCGGTATCAATCCTGAGCGCACGGCATTTCTCCAAGATAGAATCACTCCGGGATCACTCCGGGATCGTTCGGGCGGAGCAGTCATGAAACGACTGGTGCAGGGGGGAGGGGGCGTGATCGAACAATGCGTAATGTGGCAACGCACCCTTTCTCCAGACGTTTCACTAGGTGTCTACTAGGACTCTACGGGGACCAGCACGGCTTCCGTAGACATTGACCGCTAAGTCTAAGAAACCGGCCCAATCCAACGTTCAAGCTACAGTTATGACACTCGTATTCTTTTCTAATGCCTGCATGCAGAGATTTCCAAGTTTCTTTTTTTTTAGGTATAAAGGTTCTGCAAGTATAAAATTGTATTGTTCAGCAAAAGCTGTCCTCAACATGCGTGACCTAATCTCAAGTTCGTAGCCTAAAGTGGCGTTAGATAGGACGTAATTCTACGTCAAAAGAAGTAACCGCCAACATCTCCTAAACACCATACATTTACAAGTGTGATTCGTTCGCACAATTTAAAATTAGCGCGAGATCACCTTAAGTTCGCAACAAAGTGTCCTAGCTAATTTATTCTCGCTATTAGCCGAGAGCATCAAAATTATGTTTTCGACCTTACACAAACCATGCGTGCTTCGCGAGATTCAGGTCTCGAGCCAATTCGTTCCCATTCATACCATCGAAAACTTTCGCTTGTCCTACGTCTACACTACCTTCCAAATCCCTTTTGCCCTTATCCTAGTACGAGGTAGCCAGTCGGATCTTACCTGCCTGAAACTTTCGCTTGTCATATGTCTCTACTATCTTTCAAACCCTCTTGCCCTTATCCTAGGGATCTTACCTGCCTGAAACTTTCGCTTGTCCTATGTCTCTACTATCTTTCAAACCCTCTTGCCCTTATCCTAGTACGAGGTAGCCAGTCGGACCTTACGTGCCTGTCTTCTTCGGTTATTTTTCTGCCCGCGTGCGAGGTAGTTCCCAGTTCTGCGGAAGCCGCTCGTCCGCATTTATTTCATTGCACCACTTTTGGGCGGCAACGTCACGTGCATTCTCGCAATCGATACTACATGGCGATCACACACACGTTTTATTTGCCATAATATGAGAACGCAAACTTCACGGATAAACTAACATTGAAGAACCGAGCGTTAATATCATAGTCTAGGTCAACGTAAAGATAACCTGCATCATCTGCACCTGTCATGCCGCTGGAATATATCAATTCCTTCAGTCTCTTATTAAAACCCAAGCAACCGTCAAGAAATATTTAAAGTTTTTTTTTTCTAGGCGATCAGTGTATATTGTTTCACTTCAATTGAGCCAAACATTAAGAATATGAATATGAAAATGCTCGCAGCTTTCCCGCAGAGTCCACGACTACGCAGATGTTTTGCTAAATGCCCTATATTTTTTGGCTCAACTAAAGAAATGAAACGGAAACATTTCCACGCTCGAATTCTTTAGTCTGATCTAACATAAATAGCGAAATGCTGCGAACTTTCTTGACAGGGTTTGTCGTCGCAAAAAAAATGTGCTATATAACAATGATCGGTTGCCATTATCGGCATTGACTATGTTGCTACAACAAAAATGACGTCTACATTCATGTGATCAACAACTAAAAAACTACGAGATGACCAACTCGGAAAGTGATGGATAATTCAGGTCGAAATTATATTGAAACCGCAATCACAACGGCAGTTAAGCATCGCGCTGTATGAAGGTCTACTAACCAACGCAGTCATAATTACGATTTGAATGAATCAGTCATGACATATGTATACCTTGTCGACGGAAGGACGGTCTGTCCTCATAACCCATCACGATACAATAAAAAAAAATCAAACAAACGTGCACCCTAGGCAATCGCCATCCTCTTACAGTCCATTTAATAGACTGGTGAGCTCGGGTAATCGCGGGGCCTGGCTGAGATCAGAACAGGGCAGCTTCTCGAAGCGCTGTCGTGAATACACAGTAGAAACAAAAATGCTTCGATAGAGAGTTGTCGAAAAACCAAACATGCCTTGTCAGGTGGGACGCTCGGTATCATCTGTGCACATAGAATGTGCCAGCGCGTCAACTACACCCCAAATGCGTCTACAACTTCACGAGAAGAGCGATGACTAGAACACACACTGGGGATGGTGAACGGCACTGACAAGGAGCGCTCATTTTGCTACAGGCCGACTTCACCGGCCGGCAGGGGTCGTGGCTCTCTGAGTGGCCGGCGCTTGTGAGTGGTTTGTTATAGTACTCGGCTCCACGTTTAGTTCGGCAGCTGCCTAACTAGGCTCCTCCGCTTTCGACGCTCTCTCCAGTGCTGCCATCCACCTGCAAATACCGGGTGAAAGAAAGGAAGGACAAGGAGTTACGTACGTTAGCCTCATTTAACTTCATTTAACTTAATTACATAACAAAGTGTGTGCGTGCGCGCGCGCGCGCTTGTGTGTGTGTGTGTGTGTGTGCGTGTGTGTGTGTTTGTGTGTGTGTGTGTGTGTGCGTGTGTGTGCGTGTGTGCGTGCGTGCGTGCGTGCGTGTGTGTGTGTGTGTGTGCGTGCGTGTGTGTGTGTGTTTGTGTGTGTGTGTGTGTGTGTGTGCGCGCGCGTGTGTGTGTGTGTGTGTGTGTGTGTGTGAGTGGCCACGTGCTATATTTAGGCAGTGTTGACTGGCCTTGGCCTTGCAACCGCTAGATAAAGACCTATCACAAAATGCCAGCAGAGTAAAGTAAAAAAGAAGTAAAGATTCGAGTATCATCACAACTGCTCCACGAGAACATTGAACAACGAACTTTCCACTGTCTAATTTAGTGGAGCAGAAAAGTAACTCATGTTATTTCAGTAGCTCCGTAGGTAGAGAAACTTTCTTCCTCTAGTTCCAGCGATTGGTGTGGCCTGCGAGCTCTCTGTCGAGCTTTCGTGTTTTTTTTTCCTCTTATACGCTGCAAAATACTTGCACGTCGGGCAAATCTACGTGCGCGCTGGTTAATCCGTGTTATTCGCTTTATTTACTGGTTTCTTACAGCGATAACTCAATCCATCACGCCAGGAGCTACTCTTCAGCGGAGTTCGTACGTCGCACGACGTTACTACTTTTCTGGTGGACGCTGTATGCATACCCGGCAACAACGCGGTGCGGAAACCCCGTGCAGCACTTGGATGACCGGAGGGAACACAGACAAACATAAATAAGGATACAGAAGTTGAATGCCATCGTGTCTGTCTGTATTACTGCAGACATTCAAATTAGACAGAGACGCACAGGAAGACGGGCACGAAGTGATAAACGACGATCCACCAAAGGATGTGTATAAATCAACGTTTAGACTTGTGCTCATCAAGGCGAGCCTCCTTGTCTAAACGTTGGCTATACAGCAACGTTTCTTGTTCTATACCACTGCTGACCATTTCTGTATGCGTGTTAGTTTGCACCTGCCGTCCAATAGAGCCTGTACGCATACGCATTCCCATTTATGGAATAGCGCAACACCACCGGCAAAGACGATGAAAGCTTTACGGAAGCAGCACTGGCAGCTGCATCTTGTGAGGCCCGTAGCAATCATAACGCGTTAGCACTAAATACAAAAGCGTCACCGTACATTTATTGCGCTGCTGTCGACAGCTTTAGACCATTCAAAGTACAACGAAGTCAGTCATTGCATCAATATTTGTGTGTGCGCTGGTTGAGCTCAAATATGGTCACAAGAAAACGCCACCAGCGCCATTACTCACTCCTTCAGTATGCCAGTATTCCACACTTGGTAATTTGCATACACGGATCGGCTAAAAGTCTCGAATGTTTCTCCACTATATGAACCGACCGTGGGATTATTGGTTCACTGTGGCTGTGGTGGCGTGTGTTATGAAGTAGCGCGCAATTAATGCGACCTGCTTTAAAACTCTTAATGCCCTCCTTTATTTAAAGTGATGTCAAATTCAAGTATTGGCGCTTAGCATGTCTTCATGTTGTTGTTTTTTATTTTGTGGCTTTGGATAAATTTGACTAGTATGTATAGTCTGTATAGGCATGTTACTGAAAAGTTCCTTATTAACGCAATGTTCTTTCACATCGCCTCATATTATCGTTCTTCGATCATTGTACAAGGTGTTGTTCGTAGACAAGCCGGCGATACGATAATCGACAGCCATTTCCGATTTCAGCCAAACTAATCAATAACAAACATTCACCATTAACCCCCAAAAGAAACATTCTAAGCAGTCCGCGCACTCCGAAGCTGTAATCGTGAAGTCAGTGTTCATTCTCCATCGTGCAGCTGATGGAACAGCCAACTGCGTCTTATAAAAAAAAAGCTCGATCAAGGAGGCGGCCCAGCAAATACTGACACGTGTATTTTATATTTATCGGGTAACCACGTTTCACCGCCCAGCAAATGTTATCGCACGGAGCAGGACGCGCCTGCATGTTTCGGAAGTTTCTCGAATGCTATCGATGGTTCTGTCCGCTGTCTGTTGTCGCCGAAACTTGGGTAATCCAATTTCATGTATGCGCGACGCGAACGGTGTAGAATTTTCTGGAAGACACGCGAGCGCCAGCGCTTACTCTTGAACCTTCGATGACTGACGTACAAAAGCCGACCCGCTTGACCTGCTGATCAGATTTCCGACGAACGCCAACTGTGCTCGCCGCCACATGAAACGTTGTTCTTTGAGTGTAGCCTGTTCTTGGAGGGCACGGGTTCACCCAATAAAACGCGTGTCTCGTCGTTCAGAGTTTCGCCGCCTTCTTCGCCGTCCCTATACTACGTGACAATACGCACCTCTGTGCGTCCTGGGCGTCCTGCGCCTGGAAGACGTAGGCCCTCCGCTGGTGGAAGAGCTTGAAGGCGGCCGCGCTGCTGCGGGGTTCCAGGCCGTCGGCCTTCTCGGCGGCGGCGACCGCCAGGCCAGGAACAGGAACCGACGTCAGCGGAAGCTCGTCCTGCGAACGCGCGCGGAAAACGGACCGATTAATCTCTCAGAACGAAAGACATCGAGCGTTATACATTAACGGCGTAGTGTAATCTATAGAAATCAAATCCCCATATTGTGGAACGTCCCTCCAGCCAACATTTCATTTTTACTCAGTGATGACTATGGTGATTTCAATGCGCGTGCCCCTTTCAAACGGGACAGCTCCGACAAAGAGAGACACGGCCTTCTTGGGGTAACCAGGATTTACTGCATCTATCGCAGTCTCGCATTTCACGTATCTCTACTTTATTAAAACGTGTGTTTCTGTATAGTACAATTCCCAATGTCTTTCACACCCGCGCCTCCACCTATCTCTTTCCGGCTTTTCTCACACCAATACTCAAAACGAATACAGCTCATCCCGACCACTGCCCCCAGTTAGCGCTACCACCAACTTTCAATCCCAGCGCTTCTGGAAGGCGGACGTTCCCTATGGTCCTTAATGTTTGCCAAACAAGTCTACGGCAGCGCCACTTCCAGTAATAAGTGGTTAATGCGTTTTTATGGCATCCCCCATGACGATTCCCAAGAGTAAACTTCGTAACCAAGTGCTCTCGGCGTCTACACTCGAATGTACCGGAGTGAAAGCGCTTTTCTCAGGCTACTCCTCATGGTACGAATGACGGATTTTCGTTGAAGCTGCGCGCCTTCTTCAGTAACGGCACGGCGTTGTGCTCCACTCGGCGAGAGTGGAGTGGGCGCGTTCAGCCCTTACGCACTCACCTGTTCCGAGCGGAAGGAGTAGAGCACGAAGTCCCGGTGCAGGGCGAACCAGCGCCTTTGCCAATGGGCGCGGCGGCCCCCCGTCTTCAGGCGCAGGTACCCACTGAGCACGGCTCCCGAACACTGCGCAGTGTAGGAACGAAAATTCAGGCCGGTAGGGACAGAATACTCCGCGTCAGAACACTTGGAAAATGCAATTAACGCTCTGGCTAGCGATGAAAAGGGAACAGGTTGATAATGAGCCCTTATTAAACTTCATTACCTGGTAGCAACTTTTATTGTAGCGCGTTAACTGTGTTCACTAACCACTGTTTTTCGCCGGAGCGGTTCGAAAGAAGGAGCGCTGATCAGTCATCGTATGCTGCATACGTATGCTGCATACTGCATACGTAGACTGCCGGCCACATTGATAAGCAACTTCTGCGCACTAGAAACTGCAAATTCCGCCCCTTGGATAGTGACATTGCCGAATACCGCCACACTGACAAATTTTGTAATGGCGGCACTCTGAACCAATCAGAGAGGCCGTAGCAGCCCTCTAGGCCAATCAGAGTTGGCAAGATGGCGAATTCGGAAACCTGGCCCGATTTGACAGCATGCAGAATAGCACCCCTGATTTGGCGCCCTCTAGGTTATGTGCCGCTACGGTTACCAAACTTTGTTTTTTAGGAAACCAGGACGAAGGCATAGAAGAGAAAGAAATTGGCGGGCAAAATCCGTATTATCTTTCTCTGGAGTACCTAATGCCTTGCAGTACTGGAATATACAATCATTTAACGTCTCATGTTGGAATTGGCGGCTCTTTAGAGCGAAATTAATCTTTACGCTGAATGAGTATACTGACATAACATTTCGGAATTTCCAAAGTTTGGGTTAAGTGCAGGTCGAAACGCTCTGTAGCATCAGCAATGCACTAGGAAGCGCCAATGACGTGGGAAATAAATTCCTGGGCATTCCTTATTTCCAGGAACCAGTTTTAGTTTCGTTAACCAGACGTTGGATGCGTCATGACGTAACGATAAAGTGGCCTGCTCCGTTCCTGCGATCGCTACGGCTGTGATACGCGAGCATAGGTGGAATCGGTAGACGACGTCAGAAAATTATATGTGTCAGGACGTCACAAGGATGCCGATGACGCCAGGTCTGGTATTTCGAGTCAACTTTCGTAACAGATGAAAGAATCTCGTATTTCCCAGCCATCACAAGCTTGCTAACTGCAGTCCTTTTCACGAAAGAAAAGCGCGTGGTAGAAGTTCAAGAACTTCGAAAAAAAAACACGAGTGAGCCCCAATTTGAGCTTCGTCCCAATGCTTACGTTCGTACCTGTTGCTATAGTGTACCAGAATAATGTGCTAGTACACCATACCAATTGAACGAAAAATGGTGGGTGTAACGTTAAGAGATAAGAAGGGAGTAGATTGGGTGAGGGAACAAACGCGAGTTAATGACATCGTGGTTGAAATAAAGAAAAAGAAATCAGCGTGGGCTGGGCATGGAATGAGGATGGAAGATAACCGATGGTCATTAAGGGTTGCGGACTGGATTCCAAGAGAAGGGAAGCGTAGCAAGGGGGGGTGGGGGCAGAAAGTTAGGCGGGCGGATGAGATGAAGACGTTTGCAGGGACAACATGGCCACAATTAGCGCATGACCGGGGTAGTTGGAGAAGTATGGAAGAGGCCTTTGCCCTGCAGTGGGCGTAGCCAGGATGATGATGATGATTGTGATGATGATGACGACGACGACGACGACGACGATAATGATGATGATGATGATGATGATGATGATGATGATGATGATGATGATGATGGCACTATACCTGTTGTTGTCCCGGCGGCAGCGGGAACGGGGGAACCGGACCGGCGGGCGAGGGCAGTTCCTCGTAGCCCGGCAGAGGGCAGTGCTGTTGCTGGTCGTCGTCCCCCAGCGGCACCATGGCCGCGTAGCAGGCGTCGCACACGCGGCCCGCGCGGCCCCCGTCGTAGTGCAGGCGGGCTTTGCGCGGCACGCATTTGCTGCACGCAACCTGCGCGAGAGACACACAATGAACTACCGCACGTGGGATCGGCACCCTTGATCTCGTTCCTCGTGCGTTCCGTTCAGTAAGTGGAACGCTTTTGCGGGTATGCTCCGCGTGATTGGCAGAACATATACGCAACAAGATTAAGTCTGCTTTGCCTGCTGTGCTGGTGGCGGCACCTTGCGGATGGTGGTATGTGTAGGGAACACTTGCACATGCAATGATCATTATCAGGCTGGACGTATAAATCCGGCGTGCGAACAACATGGAGCAATTAATTGCATGAGTGAAAATTCAAGAAAGGTGCGCGCGCGCGTACGTGTGTGAGGGGGGCAACAGAAAGCGTTGATTCCCAGCAACTCTTATTTGGAAAAGCGCGAGAAATTTGCACACGTGATGGCTGTCGTTAACAGTAATTTGCAGCAAAACCATTATGAAAACTCACCCATGACGTATTTCGTTCGGATGGTTGGCGGAAAATTGCAATTATACAGCCTCTGTCACATTTATCCAGAACACTCCACGGTCGGATTTTTTTATTCTCCTGCGTAAGGTGCCGCAGATTTCTAGATTGAATGATCTGAATGTGTAAGTTTAATATGTCTTCCGTCTAAAGTATCCGATATGTGCTCTAAACGGCACTCGTCTCTTTGAATTGCTCTCTTCAGTTACGCCGCTAAGTACGCGTGTCTACGATGATCGGGTTAAGTCTGACGGCGACAGTACGTCCTGCTGTTAACAGCGCAAAATGTAGACGAGAGACGAGACACGAAGATACCACAAGCGCTGCAGCGCTTGTGGTGTCTTCTCGTCTCGTCCCTCGTCTACATTTTGTGCTGTTAATAGCAGGATGGAAAACCGACAAGCCCAAGCTGCTATTCCAGCGAAAGACAGTACGTGCAGCGAGCACAAGGGCATAAGCCTAGAATGAGACGGGAATCAACGTTTCGAGTCACTGTACTCTCCTCTCTATTCTTGTCCGTTCGCCCGTAAATGCACTACCAACAACAACTAAATGAGGCGCCGAAAGGGCTGCATGCATGCACTAAACAGAGTTTCCTTCTCCTTTTTTTCATCATTTTGGCTTGTTCGTTTGTCTGTTCGCTAGCGCGAGTGGCAAACAAGCACAGCCTAGTTATGTTGCTATAGCTTCTGGGCCACCTAGACACCGACGTGCTAAAACGTAGCAGCGCATGCGCTGTTCGCAACGAGCCCGGCCATAGACAGCACTTGGCTGCGCGTATAACGAGCTAAAGCGAACAGAATTTCCTACAAAAAACATTATCATGCAGGGAGTTCTGGCGCTAGTGCCTATGGGAGCTGCTGGCACGGCGGTTCGTCCAGCATTGGGACGATGGCCAGTGTACGTAGATTTGCCTAAACTTGGTCCTTGTGACTTCAGATGGCTTTGTGAGTTTGCGAGCTGACCATTTTGGTTACGCGCGTGCCCAGAGTGTCATTGCCTTCTGAGTTAAAAAGAAAATAGGGTCGCCTCGAAAAGTTTGGCCAATAATGTCCCCCCCCCCCATCACACACAATCCCGTCCCCCAGATAAAGGGTAATAAACAAAGTCTCGAGAGGACGTCCGA